>NC_056750.1:736961864-737077983 GCF_019279795.1 Protopterus annectens | reverse complement strand
AGATTAAACATGTCAGTAAATCTGGTCAGTGCCTAAGCAGTTTATCTACGTGTCTCTATAGTGTTAGTGTCACTGTCACTCGTTATGCAGTTAAAATCCCCTGCTAATATTATATTTCCTTTAGAGTATTGTATTTTGTCTTGTATCTTTTGCTTAGCTACCTTAACTCCTAGTCCAGTGATACAGTAGAGATTCACTAGTGTATACATGTTCCCATTTATCTCTCAAGTTATCAGACAACACTTTCCTGATCTATCTTGATAAAAATTTATAACTTTAGTTATTATTGTTGAGTTCTTCCATAAAATCATTACACCTCTTTTCTTTTGTTTGATGCAAACTTGCTAAACCTGTATAATTACCAATATTGAATTTGTCATCTTGTAAATGTCCTTTTACTGTTTCAGTATGTCTTACAGTAGGGTTCCCCTTCCTAGGGTATCCCAATGTCCGCCCAGTATGCAAAAGCCTTAGGTTGTAATAGAGACATATTGTACATCACATGTAAGATCACCATGCACAATGTGTAGAGCATAAAGGTGACATATACGGATCTACCATCTTCAGAACTTCTATCGCCAGTCCGAACACCATTTCAGATGGTCAGTCTGAATGCTGTTTTATCTACTGGTTGACAAACCATTATCAGATAATTGCCCCAATGGGGGTTTTCTTATTTATTTTTGTGGTTGTTGGTTTACAAGTCATCCATAAAGGGGAAATGACAGTGTGGTGGAGAGATTCCCCTATAAGGACCATTGTGACCAATGTTTCTGCTTGGGTGCTTCCCATGACCATATGTGTTCCGTTTGACAGGCATTTGCTCTGAAAATTTTGCATAGTTGTCTCTTCTGCTTGGTCATTTACCTGGAGAACTAATATCTTAAATCATTGTCTCAGGGGACCAAGACAGAATTATGCCAGCCCAAGGATCAGCCATCTGTGAGGAAGGTGGCCAAGAATTTTGGGTCAGATTCTTCTGCTGTATTGCTTCCACCAGATGCATCTCTTGAGGCTGGTGAAAGCACAGACTACTGTCTGGTTATTCAGTTTGATTCTTCTGCCATGACCAATTTGGAAGCTGGCTTTGACCTGGTTTTTCACATGTTTCTGGAGTCTCTGCATGTGTCCATTTCACATGTTCAGGGGTAAACGTGGCTGATTATATCTGAAGGGCTTAGAGTTGTTCCACAAATCATTGTTAGGGAGGAGATTCCCACTATGCTTGAGTGTAAGCAGGGATCCGGGCCACCTAAGAATATTTAGGGCTGATGTCCCTTTGAAAAAGAAGTAGAATACTAAGCATATTCCTCCTGCTCCTGAGGATTCTCAGCATGAATGACCAGATTTTATACAGGGTTTGTTTAATGCCCTTATGGCTTTGAAGCCTCCTCAGGGGGGGGGGGTCTGTTTTCTGCTCCCTTTGGTTGTCTTCCCCTCTTAAGAGGCCTAGGGAGCAGGATTCCTCTAATCCTTGGCCTGTTACTCCCGGATTCCCTCTTTTTTGGATTATGGTTTGGAGGAAAAGGATTGTATTAGCCCTGATTCTCCTTTTTGAGGAGATTTCTTTTGGGATACTTTTTCCTATATGATGGAGTTTAAGTGGGACTGTATCCAGGTTTCTGATGTTAAAAAGAGGCATCACGAACTCCTTTAAATGGAGTTTTCCAAGCCCCTCTGCTATTCCTCCTGTTCTTGCTTCTTTGTTGAATACTTCATTTTGCAGCATCTCAGACTCCTGCTTCTCAGGTCCCTGTTCTTAAAAAAAAAAAAAAAAAAAACAAAAAACTTTATAGGTTTTATATGGTGGCTGAAGATTACTAATTTCCTTACAAATGCCCCTCAGCTGACATTTTTTTTCTGTTTCTTCTGATAAACCCTCTAAGATTTTGATTTCTACTCAACTGCTCCCCTCTGACAATGACAACAAAACTTTTGAAAGATTGGGTAAGAAAGTGTATATTGCTGCTACTCTGGCCTGCAGGGCTGTTAATTACCAGACCCATATAACCATATATATTTCCTCCCTTCTATCTCAGGCAACTTAGGCTATTTCACATCTTCCTGATTCTGAGGTGGATACTTTAGCCCATTCTTTTGTTAGAGTACTCTTTTCAAGTGGCTCACTCTTCCATTAAATGTAGATATGAGGCAGCTGATGCCTCTTGTAGAGCTTCTGTCTTTGCTTCTGTGTTGAGGAGGTATTCCTGGGTTTGCTTTCAGCCTCTGAATGGTATTATCAAGGCTAAGTTAATGGATTCTCCTCTTGACAATAAAAATCTCTTTGGTTATGCAGCAGCTGAGCTTTTTAAATCTCTTCATGAAAAGGATAATGTTATGCAGGAAATGAAAACATGTTTGTTTTCCCGGTTCCAACTTTCAGAGGAATTACCCTACCAAGTCTGCCTTTATCTATAGACAGTCTTGTCCTCCTCCCAAGGGTAAAAAATGTGCCATAACGGCTCCTCCTGCTATGTCTACTTAGATTCCTTCAGCTCTGAAGCCTCTCTTCTCAGACAAACCAGGTCCTGCCTATCTTCTTCCTTCCTTCCTCAGCCAGGATCTTCTATCTTTTCATTTCTCCCTGTCCCTTCCAAATTGGTTATGGATTACTCATGACTCTTGGGTTCTCTTCATCATTTGTCAGGAGTATTACATAGCTTGGAAATCCCTGCCCTCTTTTCTGGGCATTCCTCAACCTCATTAAGAACAGCTGCCATTTTTCTTTCCAGATGTTTTTCAGAAAACTGTCTCAAGGAACCATCCAAGCAGTTTTGACTCCTCAAAAAGGGAAGGGATTTTATTCCATAATGTTTTGGGTTCCCAGTAAAGAAAACACCTGGAGACCCATTCTAGAACTGTCCCAGCACAACACCTTTTTAAGGTTCCTTCCTTTTGAATGTTATACCTTTGACGATTGTTTCCTTCTCTTCTTCCTTAGGCTTTCCTATTCTCTATGGATCCCAAGGATGCCTATCTCCTTATTCCTATTCATCACCTTTTCAGGAAATGTTTACATTTCTCTGTTGCTTCCTTGTGTTTTCAGATGTTCTTCATCTCACATTGCTGCAGTCATAACCTGTGGGTAGTCCGCTGTCCTCGGTCGGCCCGAATACCAAAGAGTTAGGCTGGCGTCGGTCATGGGCGCCCAGAGCTGACGTCAGTACGTAGTGGTACTTAAGCACATGACCGACGCCATTTCCTCAGTCTTTCTTGCCGCGTGGTCCGAAGCAGAAGCAGCGTTTGCAAGTGCCGTTCGGCGTTCTGAAATTTTCAATTTTCGAGTTTCAGACCGAAGACCAAGTTGGGCTAAGTACCCCGTTGGGGAAAATTTTTGTCTTTTCTTGCCTCAGTTAATCCGGATGTCAGAAAAAGTTAATAATTGTATTTCTTGTGGGAAACAGATACCTCATAGGGACTATCATTCTCTCTGTATTCCTTGCTTGGGGCCTGAGCACGACGTAGTCGGGTGTCGCTTTTGCGCTAGATTTAATAAGCGCACCATTAAACGCAGATTAGACTGTGCTAGGTTGGTTTTCGGTAAGCGGTGTAACTACAACATGCCGTCGGATCCTCCGATGCCCGCTACCACAAAAAAGTTAAAAGATAAATCTTTAAGGTCAAAACCGGATGAGTCGTCCGTTGCGGACGCCGGTTCTATGGAATCTACGGTTGAATCTGTGGATCCAGCCGAGGTCTCGGCTGAATCCCAGGGGGAACCTTTACTGTTACAGGAGTTGGCCTCTCAGGAGTTAGGCCAGGCCGAGGGTGCTTCTCAAGTTTCTGTGGTTCCATCCTTACAAAAGGTTATTAGGCCTTCTACTTCAGTCTCTAAAGGCCCTGCTAAGGCCAGACCTGGTCTTTCTGGTACGGGCCATAGCCCTAGTTCTTCGGGCTCTGTTCCTAAAAAAATATGTTGAAAATGGCAGAGGATTTGATTACTTTGATCAGGGGTTATATGCCCCCTCCAGAGAAGAGGCCTAGGGTGGAGACAGATTTAGAGGGTATGGAGCATTCCTCTGATTACTCTGAGTCCTCAGCTGAGGATATTCAGGATTTTCCTCCCTATTCAGATTCGGATGCAGAGGATTCCTGTCCTTCTGCTTCTCCTCCAGAGGATTTTTCCTTTTCTGAAACCTTGCATTCCAAGAGGGAGCATTTCAAGTAGGAAGGTCAGGATTTTTCAGATTCTCGTAAGAGGCTTAGGGAATTTTTGTTTTTGCCACAACATAGACCTTTGGCTATTCCCCCTGTTTTAGATGTTGTTCAGGATGTTTTTTCTGAAGCTTCCCTTAATCCTGATTCTTTACCCCCTGCCCCTGTCAAGCCAGACAGGTATTACCGAGTTCCAGAGGCACATAAATATTTGTATAAGAGTCCTAGAGCTGACCCGGAAACTATTATTCAAGGGCCTAAAGGTGTCAGGGCTTCTGTGGTTAAGAATCCAGTTCCTTTGGATAAAGATTCTAGAGCGTTGGATAGGTGGGGTAAAAAAGTGTACACCTCTTCTACGTTAGCTATGAGGGCTTTAAATTGCCAATTTCATATGCTGAAGTATCAGAACTTTCTGTTAGGTCAGTTAAAATCTAAGGTAGATGCTCTATCTTAGGGTATAGAGTGTAAGGAATTGCAGGACTTGGTTCATGCTTCAGATCAAGTTGGTAAACATTCCTTGCAGTGTGGCTTTGATGCCCTTCAGGCTTCTTCCAGGGTGGCTGCTACTGGTTCAGTTATTCGTAGACATGCCCGGCTTAAGGATCAAAATTTGTCAGAGCATGTTAAAGCTCGGATTTTGGATGCTCCTCTTCAATCTGAAGTTCTTTTTGGTTCCCCTGTGGAGTCAGTTTTGAAAAAGATGGAAGACAAAGCTAAGTCTATGCAGACGGTTAAGGAATTTTTGCAAGTGCAGCCCCCTAAGTTTAGCAGGAATTGGCCTGCAAGAGGATGGTCTTACCCTTCTTCGGATTTTCAGTCTAAGGGCAGGTCTAGACGTGGAAGGGGCAGGGCTCACGCTCAGGGTTCTTTCAGACCTAGGACTTGGAGTTCTCCTGCACATTCTTCTGGTGAGGGCAGGGGTCAGCCTTTTCGTAAACAGACCCAATGACCTGTATCTTCAACTGCCAGATCCTTCTTTTCTGGCAGCTCCTCTAGGAGGAAAGTTGGCACTTTTCATACAAAATTGGCATTTGGTCACCCAGGACAAATGGGTGTTGGACATAATAAATCAAGGCTACAAGTTTTATTTTCACACTTTTCCTCCTTTCAAAGGCATGCCAGATGTACCTCCTCAGCAAAGGCTGGAGGCTCAGGAACAAATTTCTTTGCTTTTACAGATGGGGGCAATCCAGGTGGTACCTTCGTCAGAAGAAGGCCTAGGGTTTTATTCTCGTCTATTCCTAGTGGCAAAGAAAGGAAACACTTGGAGGCCAATTCTGGATTTGTCCATTCTCAATACATACCTAGACATTCCAAAGTTCAAGATGTTAACATTACAGCAACTTCTGCCTCTGCTAGGCAAAAATCACTGGATGGTAACTCTGGATCTCAAAGAGGCCTATCTTCACATTCCTATCAGGCCCAGCTGCAGGAGATTCCTGCGTTTTCGGGCTGGTACTTCTCATGATCAGTTCTCTGCATTGCCCTTTGGTTTATCTACTGCGCCCAGGGTGTTCACAAAGGTTCTGGCTCCTGTAATAGCTTTCTTAAGACTGAGGGGAATACAAATTTATCCTTATCTGGACGATTGCCTGATTCTTGCTCAAGACAAAGACAAGTTACTTCAACATCTACAGTATGTAATGGCAGTTTTAAGGTGCCTAGGGTATTCTATGAACGAAACAAAGTCCAGTCTAGTACCCTCTCAGGACATGTGCTTTCTGGGTGTGAGACTGAATACAGCCTCTCAAATGGCTTTTCTGACCCCGGACAAACAAAGAACTCTTCATCTATACTTCCAGCAATTATCAGTACTGTCCAGGCTGACTGCAAGGACAGTCCTTCAAGCCTTGGGGTTCATGGCATCTTGCATTCTGGTACTTCCCAATGCCAAACTGCATATGAGGAAGCTACAATGGTATCTCAAAAGTGTATGGACTCAACACTGCCACGATTTGGACACTGTCATTCAGATAATACCTTGCATCCAAAAGGAATTCTTGTGGTGGGCACAGGAATGTCACCTAAACAAGGGACTCTCTGTGACCCGACCAGAGGCGAGTCAGATCATAACGACGGATGCCTCAGACCTGGCTTGGGGAGCACACTTCAATGGCAAATGTATAACAAGACACGTGGCCTCCCAGACTACAGCATTTGCATATCAACATGAAGGAGATGTTAGCAGTCCAGTTTGCCCTGATGGCTTTCAAGGGCCTACTTCAACCAGGACAGGTGTTGATACGAACAGACAACACTACAGTCATGTGGTACATCAACAAGCAGGGGGGAACCCATTCTTACCCTCTTTGCAGACAAGCTATGATATTGTGGGAGACTGCTCTGAGTTTGCACATCACTCTTCAAGCACGGTTTCTGCCAGGGGCACAGAACTCCCTAGCAGATGTATTGAGCAGACAAATGGTGGATCCCCACAAGTGGAAATTGGATCCTCAAGTATTCCAACAGTTGACAGTGGCTTGAGGAACTCCAGACATAGATCTGTTCGCTTCCCCTCTAAATTTCCAACTACCAAAATTTTGCACAAAGATGTTTCACCCAAAAGCTTGGAAAGTGGATGCTCTATCTTTCAGTTGGAACAACCTTCACGTCTATGCTTTTCCTCCTCTGCCTCTCCTTACCAAGGTACTCTTGAAAGTCAGGCGGGACAAGCCTTGCATGATTTTAATAGCACCAGATTGGCCACGACAGCACTGGTATCCTCTGCTGAGGAGTTTAATTCAGGAGCCTCCTTGGCCTTTGCCACAGCTTCCTCACTTGTTGTCCCAGTCAAGCAGTCATTTGCTCAATGTCAGGGTGCAGTCCCTGCATCTAACGGCCTGGCGAATTCTGTTTTAGAGCCTGTGGGTTCTCAGCTTCCTCAACAGGTTTTGGATGTCATTTTGGAAGCCAGGCGACCCAGCACTAGAAAGGTTTATGCTGATAAATGGAGGAGATTTTTTTCTTTGGAGCACAACAAAGGACTTTGATGTCTCGGTACCTAATTTGAGTTTTACACTGCAGTACCTTACTGAATTACTAGACAAGGGTTTGTCATTTTCCTCTGTGAAGGTTCATGCTGCAGCCATTTCTGCTCACTATGATTGTGACCCTCCTTTATTTTCTCACCCTTTGTTTAAGCAATTTCTTAGAGGGGTAAAAAATATAAGACCCCCACGTAGAGCTCCTACTCCTTCCTGGGATCTCAATTTTGTGTTGGAGAAGCTTACTTTGCCTCCTTTTGAACCTGCAGCTACGTCGGAATTGAAGTTTTTGTCTTGGAAGACTGCCTTTTTGTTGGCCATTACTTCTGCTAGAAGGGTATCTGAATTGCAGGCTCTCATGGCAGTTGAACCCTTTCTGATATTCCATAAGGATAGAGTTTCCTTAAGTACTAACCCTACTTTTATGCCAAAAGTTATTAATAATGTGGCCTTGAACCAGTCTATCCATTTGCCTACCTTTTATGCTTATCCCCAAAATAAGGGGGGAAAAATCTTGCATTCTTTGGATATACACAGGCAGTTACGTTACTATTTGAGCAGAACTAAGGAGTTAAGACAGACTCAACAGTTATTTGTTTCTTTTGCTTTGAGTTCACAAGGGAAAGCTGTTTCTAAGCAGACTATTTCAAAGTGGATTGCTAATTGTATTGCCTTTTGTTATTCTCATCATGGGAAGAATGTTCCTGCTGGGATTAGACCTCATTCCACTAGGGCTACTGCCACATCTACTGCTTTTTTGAGGGGTGTAGCTACTAAGGATATTTTGGAAGCAGCTACTTGGAGTTCAGTTCACACTTTTACTAAACATTACCATCTCCCTCTTTATTCTAAGTCCAGGGCTGGGTTTGCCACTGCAGTCTTACAGGGCATGTTAGCAGCCCCTAATGCTTTTTAGTTTGCCAGCCTCCCTTTTCCTTTGCTTTGGGATTCTACCCACAGGTTATGACTGCAGCAGTGTGAGACGAAGAACATAGTACAGTTTTGTACCTACCATAAATGTAGATGTTCGAGGATCCACATTGCTGCAGTCCTATTTTCCCTCCCTCCTTCCCCTCTATGGTTTGGGGTTGTTGTTGTGGTTGTTGTTGTTGTTATTGTTCCTTAGGGATTATTGTTATTTTCTCCTTTGTGGCTCTGGCCTTTCCTTTTTTTTTAAGGCCTTTTGACATCTGGGGCAAGAAAGACTGAGGAAATGGCGTCGGTCATGCGCTTAAGTACCACTACGTACTGACGTCAGCTCCGGGTGCCCATGACCGACGCCAGCCTAACTCTTTGGTATTCGGGCCAACCGAGGACAGCAGACTACCCACAGGCTATGACTGCAGCAATGTGGATCCTCGAACATCTACATTTATGGTAGGTACAAAACTGTACTTTTTTTGCTTTGCCCTTTTGCCACTCAAATGCCAAAGGGGTCTTCACCAAATGTCTTGCTCCTGAGCTTGCTTTTTACAGGATGAGGACAATACAGGTCTTTTCTTATCTGAATGACTTGCTCGTTCAGGCTTCCTCTCCAGAGATTTTGCTTCAGCATCTTCACTAAAATATTTGCCTTCTACAAAGTCTAAGGTTTCAGTGAATTCCCAAAAATCCTTTCTGACTCCTTTTCATGATCATGTTTTTCTGAGGTACAGACTCCTGACCATTGCAATGCTGGGAAACCTGCCTCCTCCAAAGGCTTTGACTCTGATTGCTTTCTTTCAATCCCTTCTTTATCTGGCTTGCATTACAGCCAGAGAGTTTTTAATGGCTCTGGAATACAGGGCATGTACCACTCCTATATTTCTTCTGGCCAGACTTCATATGAAACCACTACAGTGGTTCCTGCAGTCAGTCTGGCTTCAACATTTTCATCTTTTAGACTTTGGAATTTCTCTTCTCTCATCTCTCAAGCTAG
This sequence comes from Protopterus annectens, assembly GCF_019279795.1. Classification (NCBI taxonomy): domain Eukaryota; kingdom Metazoa; phylum Chordata; order Ceratodontiformes; family Protopteridae; genus Protopterus; species Protopterus annectens. The sequence continues at coordinate 737,068,926 of NC_056750.1, read as the reverse complement.
AGATTCATTGGTAGATTCATCAACTGTCGCCCAAACCAGGACTTCCTTTTCAGCCCCTAGTCCCCACTCAGGAACTCTCTTCAGATGCCTCAGACACAGGGTTCAGGGCCTTTGGTTTCTTCATCAAATGCAGGACTGTATTCAAAGAGATGCTGTTGCGGCTCTTTAGGCCCCTCAATCTTCAGACTACCACACTGATGTGGTACATCAACAAGCAAGAGGCACACTTTTTTACCTATCATGCAGACTAGCTTCACAGGTTTGGGATCTAGCGGTCCACTATCAGATTAATCTTCAGGCTGTTTATGTTCCATCTGATCAGAATATTATGCAAGACTGTCTGAGCAGGTCCATAACACAGATTCATGAGTGTATGCCTCACAGAGATGTGTTTCTGGACTTTGGCCACCAGTAGGGAGCTCCTTGCCTAGATCTTTTTGCCTCTTTTCTAAACACATTATTCTCTTTTGCACCAGAGTCCCATATCCATTTTCACTGGCTTGAAAGGTAGACACCCTCTGCTTTTCCTGGTAAGAAATGTTTCTTTATCCCTTTCCTCTCATACCAAGGGTCTTGTTCAAGACATAACAAGATTCTTCCAAAATCTTGTTGGTGACCCCCTTTTGCCCCCAACGTCATTGGTTCCCTCTTCTGCATTTTGCTAGGGGCAATCATCACTAGTTATTTAACAGGTTTGCATATAGGCTCATAGGAGATTTCTAAGCTCTCGATCCAGAGGTTATTTTAAGCCCAGCTCTTTCATCCCAATGTAATACTATAGAAATGCTAGTCAAAAACCAAGATTACATTTAGTGATGACTGCCCATGTCCAGGAGGGTTGTGGATACTTTCCCAAGTAAGAAATTATAGTGCCCCATCCACTCAAACAAGTTCCTCTTGAACAATGTCATAGAGGTGCTCTGTTTCACATGAACTGGTAGCCTGTTCCAAAGATGTGGCAGTCACTGAGAGATAAATCTGTCCCTTCAGCATGTCCTATTTAAGGCACATGCCATATTTAGGTCCCTGGAACAGGTATCCCTAGCCCCATTTGTTTTACGGATATGCAGCAAGTTTATTAGGTTTGGGTCCTGGATTGCTCTGTAGGTCAGGCAAAAGTCACTCCTAAGAAAGTCTATACAATATGGAATTTAGTGACCAGGACTTTAGTCAATCTGTGTAAGGCACCTGCTGGAGCCCCTTAATCTTCTTTGTTAGAAATCTGTGAGCTTTCTCTAATTGCTGCAGGTTCTTAGTATGATACATGCTGAGTGGGGCATTATACTCAATTATTGGGTGGATAAGTGCCAAGTATAGGGAGTTATGACTTCTTTTGCTCTCAAGGTGATGCCTATACTAAACAAGTGTGCTATGTCTAAAGTTTTCTTTACTACAGTAGACACATGGTGTTTAAAGTTAAGTTTTCAGTGTTCTTGTGATCCCAGATCTCTTACCACTTTGAGTATTTAGGGTATTGTTGTTGTTTTGATAGTGTGAAGGGACTTTGTGCTGAAGGGAATAATGTATTTCTTTGCATTCAGTTTGAGACAGTGACTAGTAGACCAAACACTGGTCTGCGTTAGATCCTCCTGGAGAGTATACTGACATTTAGGGATTCAATGATTGCACCAAGTTTGCAGTCGTCTGCAAACTTGGTTTACCACAACCCCTTCATTTTGACGTGAACGTCTGAGAAGTATATACCAAACAGTAAAGGGCCCAGCACAGACCTCTGTGGCACCCCAGTCGTAACAGATTTGCTGGTTGATGTGGAGTCACCCACTTTGATAGTGTGTCCAGTTTGTGAGCCAGTTGGCAACATCTTACAATGAAGGGGTTTACATTCAGTTTAAGTTTATCAGTAATGCCTGAATGTGGGATTGTGTTAAAAGCCTTTGTCAAGTAGAGGTATGCTTTCTCCACAGATTTGTCCTCATCAATGACCTTGGTCACATTTGCAAAGAAATCCTCCACATTTAACAGGCAGGATCTGCCCTTCACAAAGCCAAATTATTTAAGATCCAGAGTTTGGAGGTCACTTATGTCTTTGAGGTCCATAATGATGCACTCCATGGCTTTACAGATGAGGCTGGTCAGGCGTATGGGTCTGTAATCTCCTGGGTCTGTTCCTAGGCCACTTTTTGTGGAGGGGAATAACTGTTGCTGTTCTCTATTCTGCAGGCACAAAGCCTGTGATTTGGCTATGACTGAAAAAGCTACTTGGTGGTGGTGATAGTTAATGTTTTAGCCTGTTTATAAGACACGCTGGGATGTCGTCTGGTACTACAGAAGCTGTTTTTTTTTTTTTTTTTTTTTTTTTGCCTTGGGCAATGCTTTTGAAGACCTGCTCTTCAGATATGTGGGGGTGGGGGAAGGTTTGTTGCAAGTTAGGAGGAGATAAGGGAATTAAATTTTCACCAGTCATATAATTGATTTAAAGCATAAATCTCAGAGTAAGACTTTTTTATGGTTAGCAAATATAGACTGATGTATAATGTACTTGTTGAATGCAAATGATGGTTTTATGTTTTCCATATGCTATGAAAACAGTAAGGCTTTGTTTCATTAAGCACAGTTTTACAGGATAATTGCTGATGTACACATTCCATCACTAAACCCGTATTTCCTTAATCCTTGTCACTGTAATACGATCTATGTTCTCAGATAACTGGAGAATATAGTACGAGACCAAAACTAGCACCGCTGTTGACCGTTATCTTTCTAATGAAATGTACGGTATAAAAAGGGTGAGTAGTCTGTAGGCATTGCTATGTTTTTTTATACCTAAGCACTTTAAAGACTTTGCTAAGAAGCATAGACCCTACTGAGACTGAGACTGAACTGTCAACAAAATGAATAGCTGAATAGACAGAATAAGTAGCTCGGATGTTCTTTTTTTTTTAGTAAACTAGGTTGAAACTGCACAAATTTAGAGTTTGCACTAAATCCTTAAATTACATCTGAAAAGTTAAGACACACACCTTGAGTTTTTGTGATGGGTTTGATTTGGCAAGTATATGTAATGATATAAAACCTGGATAATCTGTATTTTGACAGAAAGGCTTATAGAAATGATTGGTATCCAAAATGTTAGAAAGCATAACTCTCCGTGAAAACACCACACTTATGCTGTCAGATTATGAATTGATTGACAAATAATCTTCAGAAATATGTTATCAAGATGTTTGCTTTAACTGTATTGAAAAATAATGAAGATGTGATGCATAGATTGCTTTTGAATTAATAATTCCCCTCAGCTTTACTACCTTTGTCAGATATTCAAACTTCAGTCAAAGTACGATTATATTGGCATTTATTCCTATCCAAACTATGTTTTATCATATTCAGAAAGAAATTTTCCCTGTCTGCACAACACGGAGTGATTACTGCTCTATGACAGGCCTGTAACTGATGGAAAACATTAGTATTAAAAATGTAATTGCATACTTTCTCACTGACTGTGATTGAAATGATGCATCTCAAACTGTACTTCTCTGACTAGAGGTAAGACATGTGGGGGTCCACTTGCTGTTTTGAAATGTTACATTGCACATTTTAGCAATAAAGTAACTTAACTGTTAAAATGAGTGAATAGTGTTTGGAAATATCTGAACTGCACTTCTCTGGCTGGAGCTGTTAACTGGTGTGCCTGTGCGCGTCTCTGTGCGTACACGTGTGAGAGTATGAACTGGCTGGAGCTGTGATATTTTGCATTGTAGTTTATGGCAGTGATGAAATACCATGTAATTAACAAAAAAATAAACAAAAAAGGGGCTACCAGGAATAGTCATTTCATAAGGCAATTTAAAATGTGGCCATCTCTGGACACCAAACTTTTACAGTACTATTTAATAAAAAATACCCTTTAAAGTTTCAAGTATTTTATACCTAAATAGTACTCAACATATCACATTTACAAGCATCATGCTGTTATGCACTGAAGTTTTTCAGCTGCTTTTCACCCGCAGCTTCTGCTTTCCAAAAACATTTTTTATTTTCATTATAAACATATGCATATGTACATGTAACAAATATAATAAAACAATAAAACTATTTACATTCATCCATAAATAGTCAATTTATCCATGAGAAGTTATCTGTATTTGTTCAAAAGTTTTTCCAATTTTTGTCATGCTATTTTTTTGAGTAATGTTATGAATTCTATAACAAATGGTTTGCAGTTTGTTTTTACAAGCAACTTTTGCTAAATTAATAAACTCTTTAAACATCAAATCTTGTTTACTTTGCCAGTTCAAAGTGATAAGTTTTCTGGTAAATACAAGAATTGACCAGAGTAATTGAATCTGAGATTTAGGTATAACATTAAGTTTAGGAACATTGAATAAGACTGGTGATTTTTGAAATATGACGGTTATCAGACCATAAAGCCTTTAGAAAATTTCTGAAGTCATTCCAGTATTGAACAACATTTCTACATTCAATTAACATGTGAACCCAGTTGGCCTCTAGTAATTCATCACATTGCCAACATTTACTTTCACTGTTTTTGAGTACAAGATTTATTTTATGTGGAGTATAGAAACTCATATTCATCAATTTCCATGTATAAAATCTCAAATATAATGTAGAATTCAATATTTTTTTTGATTAATCAGATATTTGTTCTTTTTTAATCTTTACACAGTAATTCCAAAAATATGAGTCATTTTAGTGTCTTCTCTTAGTATCTTATAGATATTCAAGATAATTACTGATCATCTGTCTTTTCAAGACACCTAATAAAAAGTTGGCTCAAACTAGGTATAGATTCAGTCTGTAGGTTAATTGATACTCTCATTTTGTTATCTATAAACTGCCGTAATTAGTGTATAAACAACCCAACTGTCTTGACTATTATCAAAACTGCATAGAAGAGAGAGTAGCGGTTTAATACTCTAATTTTCAATAAACTGATGCCAGAATATCAAGTTATTTTTCTTTAATTTTTGCATCGCATTGATGAAAGAATCTAGGCAATCGGGAGTATGCTATAGGGAAGATAAGAAATTGTAATTACATCATTTAACAATTCCTATCAATTATATTTTTAACGCTATTAAATATTTGATTAATGCCATAAGAAAAATGATCACTTCTTCTTAAACAAAATTCACGTAAAAGCAAATGAACTCTACTTATTCCACATTGTTTCTTAAAGTGATTTTCTATAGCTCTGACATCAGTTATATGAATCTCGTGTATTATTTTCCAGCTAGATATATGTGAGATCTAATGCAATATTACATTAATTATAACTGATTTGGAATAAAGATCTAAGCTAGGGAATGCTTTCCCATTACTGTTCCAAGCTCTAATGTGCCATTTATATGCAATCCTAGGTTTTAAGGGGAACCATAAAAATTTAAGTAGCATGGAATCTAATTTTTTAAATAAGTTTTTGGGAGGGGGTAGAATCAATGACTGTATATAAAACACTTTTAGGTAAAATTATTTTAATTTGAGAGAGCTTACCCTCCATTGTGAAGAACATTTTATTCCATATTTTGATTAGTTCACTAATGGTGGTTATTAAATTATTGTAGTTTAGTTTAACAGACTCGTTCCATGTACTCTTTATACTGGCACCCAAATATACTAATACATCATTCTCCCAATTAAACAGGATATTCTCTCTGTTTTTTGTTGATTTTTTTGTTAATTAGAAATGTTTTGGATTTATTATGTTTAAATGTAAGCCTTGAAATTAATGTAAACGTGCTTAAGGTATTTATAACATCATGTAAAGAACCATCAGTATCACCCAACATTAACAACATATCAGCAAATAATTGTATCTTAGGACAATAGTCCTTATTAACTTGAAAGCCTTTTATATTTTGCTTGTTTCTGATATATGTAGCAAAAGGTTCCATTGAAAGAGCAAACAATAATGTTGACAAAGGACAACCTTATCTAGTTCCCTTGAGGATTTCTAGTGGTGTGGATAGGGTTCCCCTTCACAATGTCAAATTACTTAATGCTCAAAATTCAGTAACTCGAGACTGTAAAGTCGAAAACTCATAAGCGCAAATCTGCATAAGCGCAAATTCAAGTATCTTCAATTCACGCTTATACACGTCAGCTACGGGATGGGAAGTGTGCGAGTCGGGATGTTTTACAAAAGATAAGGTGAGTGAGTGTATGTGTGTGTTTTGAAAGTTGTTTGTGTGAGTTAGGGTAGGGAGGTGGGAGTATGAGTGTTGGATGTGTCTGTAATTTGTGTGTGCGCGCGAGGCAGTGTAAAATGTCTGTGTGGTGTTCTTTTTTGTTTATTAGTGTAATCTCGGAGTTGGAATATATAAGTAGGGGGTGTGTGGGGGTGCAGCCCCCCACATGGGGGGTGCAGGGGGGGCTTGCCCCCCTGCGTGCATGTAGTGTAGGGCTTGTAGTTTATGTGATGTGGGTTGTATGGTGTGCGTGTTGTTTGGTGTATGTGTTCTGTATGTTCAGGTTTTTTTGTTTTCATGCTTGTGGGTTTCGGGATTTTTGTTGGTTCGACTTTACCGTTTTGAGTTACTGAATTTCGAGCATTCAGTAATTCAAAATTGTGAAGGGGAACCGAGGATAGACATGATCCAATTTTCACATAAGCTTGTGCCCTATTATAAATTTTCTTTAATCCATTGACAAAATCTGAGGAGAATTCAAAACCAATTGGTATTCTTTGTAGATAAGACCAACTGATAGAATCAAAAGCCTTTTCTGTGTCTTGGCTGATAGTTGTTTTTTATATTTGCATGCTTTGTCTATTAATGATAGTAATTTAATAATGTTATCTTTACACTTTTCTATGAAGATCGAACCCAGCTTCTGCTATCTGTCATACCACTTGATGGACAACAGATAATGAACATATCAAATTCTCTACCTATATGCTCTGTGAAAGAATATTTAAGTACAAGAGGATGCAAAGCACAGTTTTAATATTTGAAAATGCAGTTGTTAAGTGAACATAAGGGTGTGATTCATAAGCATATTTTCCATAGAGTAGGACTAATGTGCAACAAAACTGTGTACCAAAGTATGGTGTGGTTCATGAAGATGGATGCCCATTAGGATAAGTAGTTGAAAGCAGTCTTAACTCTCTCTCTTACCACATTTTGTAGTCACTGTACTACTTCAACAGAGTGAACATGTAAAGGTTTCATCATAGGGTCTTATACTTTGGCACATTACATCAATCATTTAAGGGCTAGTCTCAGAACGATAGCTTATGGTATTAAATCTCCTTCCCTAGAAATGGAGTAGTGTTTGAACTACAATGTCTACACAGTGATTCTCTGTTTGGGAAGTGCACATAGTAGTTAGTGGTGCAGTATGCACATTCGTGCATAATTCAAAGACCTATTAGTTCTTTTGTTAGTCACCTGTTATTTTTAATTTCCATTATCAATGTCACAGTAATGGCAAAAAACATTCAAAACACAGATTATAAAATATATCTGTGTAGCTGCACACACTATGAATAGCCTGACATATTAATTTATAAAAAAAATTGAAAAGAAATTCACTGATCCTATCTTAATGAAGAGTAACCACACTGAAGATAAAATTGCTGAAAAACACGTTCAGTGAAATGGGGAAAATGCAAGCTGAAACATAATTTTAGCAGTGTAAGACAGCATGCCCTAAGAAAACAATATCCCTACACTCTCTTAAACAAGTCTAGAACTTAGCTCTAAATATAACTGTAAATCAATGTAGCAATTACAACCTTAAGACTCCTGGTTAGAATTCTTAACATACTGGCACAAATGATAAACTAAGGCATTCATCCACTTTTCCCCCCTCAAACGTGACACTTGCACAAATCATATTCAACAAGCTGCCTTGTAGAAATTAACTTTGAATCAGTCAAATGTCTCTCAGATAATTAAGGATTTTATGATCCATTTGTCTTGGAGAAAGATTGTTTTCTACGACTCTCTTCCTACTGGTTTATTGAAAGTATTTTAGCATATATTATCACACATTTGTGATTTTCTCCATCGATTGCTACTTTATTAGCAGTGTCAGAAAATGTTTCTTGTGTTAAGAAGCATCCTTAAACTTGGTACATTGAAAAACTGATGATTAATTTCTTATGTTAAATTATTACTACTAAACAACATTGCTCTTTGCCATAGAGAGATTCAATAAGCTATTTAACTTTAATGAGGCTCCCTAGATGTTTCCTATTCGTTGATCTCAGTATGCTTTAAGAATCAAGGGTTCAGTAAAATATGGCGTGCACTTTACATATCATTTCTGAGTGAGGTCTGAGTTAGTGAAACTGGATTAGACAGTAAAGATTGGTGATATTTTTTTTAGTGCAGCATAAAAATTCATGTGATAAATTAAAACAATAAGTTCAAGAAGCAAGGAAATACAGCATTTCTCCTTCCGTTTCCTCACATAGATTGTGTAAATCCCATATTCGGACACTTAGCCTTCCTCTTTATTATCACTGATTTCTCAAATAGATGCTTGATTTATAAGAACAGACATTTGTAATCATTCTGCTTTCACTGTTATTCGACTTCCTGAACAAATCTTGAATAGCAGTCATTAAATGATTACATTCTTCTTTAAGATCACTTCAGAAATTGATTACCAGAGGTGGCAGCACTACTGTTCCTGCTGGAATGATTTTTTTTTTCCTTTATTAGGTAAATAAAACTATTCTTCTTTGTACAACAAGAGGTCAGTTCACATTATCTGATTCAGAACAATTTTATAAGCATTCAGAAAGACTAACATTTCTCCAAGTAGTTTGGAAATATTTTTTCACAACAGGCATTGGGGAGGAGTAGGTAGCTCATCTTTTAATAAGGCAGCAGTAATGGATCTGTAATCTACCTTTAGTCCATCTGGTATATTTGTTACCTAGAAAGTGAACTTGGCAGAGTGCAGATGTTTACCTTGCAGTTAACAAGTAATAATATTGCTGATTTTTCTATGGCTTTCATTTTCATCAGCAGTCTGCATCCAGTTGTTAAACAATTTTTACCCCAAACACTCCTCTGCCCCACACCCAGGTGAGACTTGGATGAAGGAGCGTGCATATTAACCAATCTTACATTTATACAAATGAAAAACTAACAACATGACATCACTTTAGTCGCATACAGTAAACATCATAGATATCATTGAAACAATTGTAGTTGCAAACATTATACATCACTTATCTATCCAGTCATTCTCAGTTAAGCATTATATGGCTCTTTCAAATCTACCTCTTACACCTTGTTCCTACTCTGCATATATTGTTCCCACAATTCCCATGTTTAACTCTGTAGTTTGTTCCCTCCCTTCTCTTAAGATACCAGTTCCAGTTATTTTATCTATCACTATATTCACTACTTCTAGTAAAGTTGGTCTAGATTTTGATTTCCATTTTCTAGTAATTGCTTTTTTGGCAGCCACCATAATTAGGCTCAACAAGGCTTTACTATCTCCAAGCAATTCTGATTCTGTATCATAACTCAAAAAAATCATCTCCCAAGTCAGTCTAGTTTGCTCACCGAGCATGTCCGACAGAGTAGTCTACAGGAAATCCTTAAAGTCTGCCAGCACATTATACTCCCCAAAAATATGTTCCCAGATGCACCGTTCTTGCCCATCACACCTCCAACACTTGCTAGCCACTGTCTGTTAGAGTCTACATTGGGTATAAAAATACCTATGTAAACATTTCCATACAAATATCCTTAATCTTTTAGACTTTGTTGCATATTTGGGAGATGTGTATATATCCTCCCATTGTCTCTCTCTGAATTTCTTATCCATTGTCTCTTTGCAGTCCTTTCGCAGCTCCTCTGATTGGTTCTTAAATTTATCATGCAGTATTTTATATGCTGTACTAATTATTCCTTATTTTAATGGGAGCTTCTGTACTAGATTATATTAAAAGCTCTACCAGTGCTGGGCTTTCATTCAGGAGCCCCCTATTTCTTTCTCTCTGCCTATACTCTGATATCAATCCTTGATAGGGAAGGCTGTCTCAAACCTGCAGCCCAAATAAATTCCTGGCCTCTTCCCATTCTATTATCTTTCCCTTTGTAGTCATTTGCTCCCAATACCTCAGTTTCTTTGCCAGTTTTCTCCAATAAACTCCAGCCTCCTCTTGCCCATTATCTGTATCCCTGACCACAGTCCTCCCTATCAGCAAAACCTCTTTTCTTCCTTCTCTTGCTGTTTTGGTTCTAAGAATACCACCTGCTGTTTTATGAATATATATACTGTCATTATTGTATAAAAAATGAAGTTGCAGTATATAAATACTTACACTACATCAAGGTGCAGTTGAGTCTCATTATTCAAAATGAAGTATAGTCAAGTGTTTAACTGTCCAAAATGTGATAGAATTTGGTGAGCAGTTATTATATAGGCATGTTAATGAATTGATATGTCACATGACATGCAGGATTTGGATCTGATCATTGACTTTCAGAGAATGTGGTCAACTGCGCGTGGGGTGTGCCCACACTGTGCAACTCTGAAAAAGTCATTTAACGAGAAGATACTCCTGGGTTATCCCCCAAACACTGATATTTGTGCCCTTTGGGAATAACTGGTAATAAAATACATAAAACAAAATAATGAACTTATCAAAGTCTCCTAACAGGAATTCAGATGTCAGGTAAAATCCATTCTACTCTAAAAGGCAGCAAGCCCTGTGTCCGTCCACAAAGTACAACAAGGCAGCAACATATGTCAGGCTGCTGTGTCTGAAGTAATTTTAAAAGCAAAATAACATTTTAGGTTAATTATCACAGAGATTGGGGAGATGGTTGCAATGCTAGATCTTGTGCATTGTAACATAATCCCCTTTTTGAAGCTATAAACTAATAGTCTGAGTTGAGGTGTGATCATGTATAATGTATGAGATTTCTCCTTTTCACTGTATGGTACATAAATTTTACTAAGGCTGAATGTTTTGTGCTAAGGTCACCAGGAAGACAGGTACTTGTGTATTATTGCAACCAGATTCTGACCAGGAGAAGCAGCAGTTTTTCAAGCTGTACTCCTGCAGAAATATGTAATCAAAGTTTGTTATGGGAAGAAAATAAGACTCCCTACTACATCTTTCCAACTGTCTTGCCGATATGCATCTTTGTTTTTTTTTTTGTTGTTTTTTTTTTTTGGGAAAGTAGTTGGGTGGACATACATAGAGCCGTGAGTACTTTTCCCCGTTTGATTGTAGCTGTTTGAACCCAAAAGTTTATAAGTGCATGACATCGGGTAGGCACGCACTAATTTTTATGTACAGAAAAGTGGATCGTCATTTAGTAAAATTGCTAGTGAAATCTGTCATCGTAAGCATTCCTCTCAACAGTGCATGAAGTGTTGCTGTTATATTGTTAGAGGGTCACGCTTAAAAGCTGCATTTTTTGGCCAGACAAATGAGAAATCCTTCACGTTCAAATGTTGTAGCCTTCATAACATGTATGTCAGTAAAATCATTTTTTTTTTTGGACCAAATAACTTTATTACGGCAGTCTTTTAAAATCTCTCCTTGCTTTTACGTATTTTTTCCGTTCTGTTTTTGGATTTCTGAGAAGTTTGTGAAGAAAGAAGGTGACAGATGCAGACTAACAATTATTATAATGTTGCCAAAGTATATGGCAGTCTGATCAGGCAAAAATAAAATTACTTCACCTAAAAACATTTACAGAACACAGTCAAATGGATTATACTTAAGACACACATATGGACTGATATCGTCTGGTAGAAGTGGGAATTACTACCTCAGGTAGTGAGACTGTTGTCTGGTTGCGATACTATGCAAGTACCTGAGGATATTCTAAACAAAAGTATGCAAATATAAAGGGATCTTTTCATGCTCTGTATACATGACACAGGTCTCCTCTAAAAAGTTGAAGTAATGCAACAAATAGAGAGGTTTTTATAGCCTTTAGCTCAAAACAATTACACAAGCATGGTATACTATGACTAGTCTTGTCAGGAGCCAAGAATCTCTGGCATGGCTCTTAAGCCCTTGTCAAATCAGTTTCAGTTGAACTTTTCCGGTAAACAAATGTCAAATCAAAAATCAGATGGACTGTTACATATACTTTACAACCAGTAGAAGCTACATGGGCGTCTTATGAATGTAATCTATAAGGACGCCAAAGTCTTTTTAATATTCTGGTAATCTTTTTTTTTTTTTTTTTTTTTTTTTTTTTTTAAAACCCATCAATAGCATATGAATCTGGTACGTTTCTGCTTAAAGCAACAATACTTCATTGTTCTACACAGAAGACAAGTTCATTCTAATTGCACCATTCCTGTGTAAGTGCTATTTGCAGGAAGTTGATGTCATCAATTCAAAGTTTGTTCATCTAAAGAAGAATTTAGTAGAAAGGAAAAATGCTCCTGTCATTATTGCTGAAGACAGCAATCGTAAACTTCCTATTTAAAGAAAAATAAAGATATATATATATATATATATATATATATATATATATATATATATATATATATAAATATAGTATATGGTGACATATACACTGATATCTACTGTGTAATTTGATGTCTAAGTTCAAGGAGACTATACCTGTCTACACCTCTCTTATTAGGTTTATAACTGAATACAAAGTTCCCTTTGGCAGGGATATGTACAGGCATAAATGATGCAGCTTGAATGACCCCAGTGAGTCCTCATGAAGAAAATCAGGGGCCTAAGTATTACTACCAGTACAAAAAGCCTTAATACTCCTTTGGTCCTTCTCTCATTCAGATACTTTAAGGGCAAACTCTCTTTGGCCTCTACTGACCCAATCCTGACTGAACTCATTAAAATTCATAACACAAGCAATGCCACGGACACCAGTGCTAAAGACATTAACATAACGTAAACCAAGATGGACTGCATGATAGATGCCAAACTCAGGAAATTCCCTCACCCTTTTAAAATACAAGTTAGATAACTGGATGGATAGATGCAAATATAACATTGGCCTGGCCCCTCAAACTCTGATTAAAGGGGTAGTAAATCATGAGAATTTTAGTGGCTAGGCTACAAATGATGTTCGTTTAATTGTCTACTAACAATTTATGAACCTATGAAATATCGCACAGTAACATGAAAAACTTAACTATCGGCCATAAATCCAAGACACGGGTGGGGGGGGGGGGTAAGGAGAAAAAAAGGTAGAGGAATAATATGAATATGTACTTCGTATTGGGGATGAAAGGACAGGAAAAAGAGAAGAGTTAAGAGAGAAAAGTGACATGCATGTGTAAAGTGAAAATCGGCTGGATACAGAATGATATAGTGCTATTTAAGTGAGAGGCCATGAATATGAGTTCAGAAGTATTTAAAAATATATTAAAAAACAGAATTCAGAGGAATCATGTGACAGAATGGGGAGACTAGATCCTCCAAATCATGGGAAACTATCAATGAGTGCGGTAGTGAACAGTGAGATCTAGAAGCACAGATTTCCACAAATGGCCTGACGAGTCAGAAATGGCATGACAAATTTTTGTTAAAATAAATTTTTAATACAATTCTGAAGAACTGTCAGGTTGAGAATTTTCTTAGATCAAGAGGCAGATTTTTGCAGCATTTAGCAATATATACGTAACATTTTTCATGTGAACTTGCTTAACAGTGACAGAGGAGCCAGGAATGGAATCCAGTGACCTAGCAATTAAGCACCCTGCTATGAATTTAGTTTGGGCAGTGTGACTTTCACCCCATAGAAAACTGAACTTGAAATCCGGTTGATTTTATTAAAGATGATATGTAATTCTAGCAAGATGAGCTTTTCAAGTAATTCATACTGGTATGAGTAAGTTGGCAGTTTGGCTAAAAAACTAAATTATCTTTTGTAGGCCGACTTAACTGTGTTGGCCATGATAATACAAAGGTTTGACATAATGTGCCCTTAAATATAGGAGGCTGGGGAAGACCATTAATATCGTGGTGGTCACCGTTCTAGTTAAAGCCGTAAGAAACTTTGGAATAAAAGTGATCATGCCTTCTGATTTTTGAGGTCATGGGCTTGAGTACATAGCAAAAACTGTCCGTTGAAAAGCAGTACCTCAATATTCCAAATGTATAAATGTGACTGTCTTTAACACTGTAATTCCAAAGGATTGGATTCTTTGTGTTGATCAGCTAATAATGCTATGTAATATGATTATGGTAGCAGTGAATCGTAAAAGTCATTTATGAAACAAAAAGAGAAGTTTTACTGGATGTTGCACAGAGTATGGGGACTTTGTTCCTAGCACACTCATTTGCTAATTACTCTAACTCCAAGTTCACACTACCTTGAAGGCAAACAGAATATTTTTTTCATAAATAATTAACCCTTCATCTAAATTCAAGGCAGCACAGATGCAAAGGGGCAAGCACCCCTGTAAAAAAGACATTGGTGTTTTTATTTTCTTTTTATACTTTATATGTAGTATTAGAAATGTTGCATTCTTTTTACATCTAAGGATGTGTTTGAGAATCCTTTCTAACATTTAAGAAAGTTTTCTGATATGCATGTGTCATGTGAAACCTAAACACATTTACTTATCTTCATGTAAATTTCAGGATACTATCTTAACACACACCTCTCTTTTTTATCCTTACCTTATTTGCCCTTATAAAATAAAAGGTGTTTGAATTCTTCCCAACAAATTGATGAAATTAAATGAATTAAAGAAATTTTCCACTAAAAACTTCCCTGTAGGGGGAGCATGTCATCTCTTTGAAGGTGCTTTCAGGGAATGTTAGGAACTTGAAGGGAGTTAGAGAAACCACTTTTGGTTACAGAGGAGATTGCCTCTCCTTCCACTGTTGTGCGCCCTTGGAGTTGGGTTATATAATTTCAGGGCCAGGAGTCCCCCAGAATTTGGGGAAGGGGGGTTGCTGAAGGTGGTTTGGTGAACTACTTTAAAGTTTTTCGCATTTGATGAAATTGGCTTTGACAAATTTACATGAGAACCAATGTAGCTATCTGACTAAAACAAAATATCTATAACTAGTTTAGTCCAGATACAGGTTTGCTGTATCCAGGACTGTGTTTTGTAAGTTTCTGAGCCCCCCAAACCTTTCTGTGTTGGAGAGAACCCTTCTAGCTTATCAGTGGGAGTGGTAAGCACTAGGTAGCCTATCTACCACAAGAGGAGTGGTTTCTGGCTTAGAAGTTATAAGTTTATTGGCTGTTTGGGCAGTTTTTCTGTCTCTCTTAAACTTTCTGTTTTAAAAGCCAGAATTTTTATGGGTTTGCGCTTGTTTAAACTCTGCAAATCCAGTTTTGGCGTCTTGCAGACTACAAGAGCAATAGGATGGAGAAAGAATACCCTAAGAGCCTCTGTTTTTGATTTTTTCATAATTTACTGCTCTCTGCACTTTTTTTGTCATTTTTAATTTATTTGTTTTATTTAAACTGTATTTGCCATAATATTGATACACACACGTGTGCTAGCTTGTACTGCATTTAGTGTTTTTGCTACTGTTCTAACTGCTTTTCTGAAAAAAAAAAAAAAAAAGTTCTAAGCTTGTTTCCCACCTTTCCTGAAATTAGTTTAGTCTCGATACAGATTTGCTGTATCCAGGACTGTTTTGTAAGTTTCTGTGCACCCCAGACCATTCTGTGTTGGAGGGAAGCCATCTAGCTTATCAGTGGGAATGGTAAAGCACTAGGTAGCCTATCTACCACAGGAGTAGTTGTTTCTGGTCCAGAAATTGTAGTTTATTGGCTGTTTGGGCATTTTTTCCATCCCTTTCAACTTTTCTGGTTTATAAGCCCATGTCTGCGTACCGAGCAGCAGTGCTTAGCTGAGGTAAACTATTACTGGTGCCAGAAAGTCTGGTTTTCAATTTTTTCTCTTAGAATGCGCTTGTTCTTTTATTTCTTGCATTTCAGTTAGCTTAATCAGCTAGCACTTAAACAGGCTTTTGTAGCATACTTAGGTGCTATCAGCACTAGCTGTTCCTACGCAGTAACCGCACCAGTACCTATTAGTAATGACCACCCCTCCTGGTATGATTGTAGGGCAACTTCCTTTGCTTTCTCCTGTTAACCTGGTGTGCTAGGGCATTCTGAGACAGTGTGGTAATTAATGTACACAGACAACCCTCTCCTTTTACATCCCAACACTCATACCTGTCAGAGATGCACTTATATCACCAAGCTAGCAGCAGTACATGCTCCAACCAAGACCTGACTAGCTGGTCAAGAGGAGGTCAACACCTGCAACTCACTACATAGAGAACACAGCCCTCCAAAACACCAACCATCACAACCCACACAGAAACACAAACCATACACCCACCTTCGCAGAGGCTATCAATAAAAGTTTACCCAAGCAACAGAGATCCCGGAGACAGAAATGCACTTGACCGCCACAACATAACACCAACTCCAGAACACACAGTGTTACATCACAGTGTGCCCTCAACCCAAGCCCTTAAGGCAAAACTCTTTGCCCAAGGTACTAATCATAGGAGACTCAATTGTGAGACAAACTGATGTCCCCCTCACTAAGTTGAACAAGGAGAAGGTGACAGTCCGTTGTCTTTCAGGTGCAAGGATCCGTCACATAACACATGCACTCAGGTCACTCCACAACAAGTACTAATATGACTCTGTCATTGTCCATGTGGGTGTGAATGACCAGAGATGTACCTCCCTGGACTACATGAAAAGACGTGATAGAACTCTCGGATTATGTGGCCCAGGCAGGTATGATCCTAGCCCTGAGCAGTATTTAACCAATACCCAGAATGATACCACAGTATGAGTAGAAAATGATTGACTTCAACAATTCGCTAAGATTCTGTTGTCATTCTAAGGGGATTCAGTATCTGTCTGCCTGGGACGACATGATCGACAGACCCCCGAAGCTTTGCCAGAGACAGCCTGCTTCTGTCACCCCTGGGATTCCATGTACTGGCTAAGGCTCTTGCCACCTCTATAGTGCCTTTTTAGGCAGTGTTCCAAAGACCAAAATTCCACCTTAACTGCTACAAAAAAATGCAGTCTGAGGGTTATGCTGCTCAATGCTAGTAGTCTAAATCTCAAAATACACTCTCTCGAAGTTCTCCTCAAAATGTAGATTGTTGACATCTGTGCTGTAAAGGAGACCTGGTTTAAAGAGGCAGAAAGCACCCCCAGACTACATTCCATACTTTTCGGCCCCAGAATATGGTTGGAAGTTCCAAAGGCGGTGATGTCTCCATATTCTTAAAGGATATGCACGCCTCTAGACTGGTAGCCCAGCGCAATGCATCTGAGATACTTTAGGTACAACTAACACTGAGTAAGACAGCGATACAAGTCATAACCTGCTACAGAATTCCAAACATGTCCCTAGACTCTCACTCCAAGTTCTTGAGCACCCTGAAGTCTATCAAGGTCCAACTCAATACTCTCATACTGGGTGACTTCAACTACCCTTCCATCATCTGGGAAAACTATTAAAGTATCAATGTACAGGCCCAACGCTTTCTGGAATTTATCATTTCCAGTGCCCTGGACCAGCTTATTCTGACCCCTACTAGAGAATGCAACATCCACAACCTGGTTATCTTCAACATGGGAGACCATTGCCCCACACCTATAGTCAGTTCCTCCCTGGTTAAATCTGACCACAAACTGATCACCATGGAAATATCCATGTCACCTACACCCACCGCTAAGGTGACCACCCTGAAAAAAACTTCTCTAAAGCTGAATTTGGGCTCCTAAAAACAGAGGTGACTAACTTCTCGGCACCCATGCCAATGGAAAATAGCTGCATGACTGCGGAATCATACATGTGCACAAATGCATGAACCTTGCCATACCAAATAGGACTAAGATGCTCTCCTCCAAAAAAAGGAAGCCACTCTGGTGGTCACCAGCCATTAATAAATTCTACAATAGAAGGAAGAAACTGTTGCAGAAAAAAATGAAGTCACAAGACTGGAAAACCTCCCTCATCAGTCTCCATAAAAAGCTGAGATCTCTTATCAAATCCTCTAAAGCCAGCTATGAAGGTAGAAACATCAAAAACAACCTCAAAGCCTTCTATAGCTATATCAAAAACCTCAAAGGCAATGCCCAGATTTGCTTTGAGTTATTGCACAATGACACCTCCTATGCTGAGCCAACAGATTCACTGCCAACTTTACTCCTCACCCCCCAAGGGTCTTATCATAATACCAGAAGAAAGCCTGGTACCCACCATTTTTGCAGCACAGGCAAAAGCTGCATTGTCCAACGCCAAGAGTATATCATCCATGGGTCCTGATAATATCCCTGGCTGCATCCTACATGAGCTACAAAACAAACTAGCACCACATCTGTGTGCCCTTGTTCTATCACAGCCTTACCTCAGGCTATGTCCCTAATGAATGGCACACTGCTACAGTCATCCTTCTCCATAAAAGGGGAGCATCTACAGACCCTGGGAACTATTGCCCCATTAGCCTGATGAGTCTGGTATGCAGAGCTATGGAGTGCATCATCATGGACCTGCTTAACAAAGATATAGCCAATCTCCAAACTCTTGACACCACACAGTTTGGCTTCATCCAGGGGAGATCCTGACTGCTGAACCTGTGCCTTTTTAGATGCAGTTACCAAGGCTGCAGATGAGGTTAAGGCAGTGCATACAGCCTACCTTGACCTGGCCAAGGCCTTTGTTACCATTCCCCACTCTGGTATCATTGATAAACTCACTAAACTAGGAATCTATCCTTACATCACTAGTTGGGTTCAAAATTGACTCTCAGAACCCACAGAGTGAAAGTTGCAGATTCCAAATCAGATTGTAGACTAGTTATTGGTGGAGTCCCACAGGGCTCAGTCCTTGGCCCTTTCCAGTTTGGTATTTACTTCTCAGAAGTCCAGGCCAACACTGAAGGACTCTGGCTGACCAAGTTCACTGATGACTGCAAGCTAGGAGTCATCAACACCCGAAGTGATGCAGACATCCTACAAAAGTCATTCTCTGAGATCAATGACTGTTGTTGGAACCATGGCCTGAAGCTTAATACCAAAAAATGCATTATCCCCTTTGGATAAAACGCAGCTCCCATGAATTACCACATTGATGGGAGCTCACTGAACACTGAAGGGGGTCATAAGAGATCTGGGCACCCAGGTCGACAGCCACCTCACCTTTGACCACCACAGTGCCAATGTCAAAGTCCTACATGGCACATGTTATAACCAAAGGTTTCACATCCAGGAAGAAAGAGGCCATCATCCCTCATAAGACCAATCATCAAATATAATGCCCCATTTGGCATGTGCCTGACCAGACACCTCCAACAGCTGGAGAGGCCACAAATGTACCTCACAAAAAGGATCCTAGCCCTTAAACATGTCCTACATGGACAGACTCAAGAAGCCACAGCTGTTCTCAGTCTATTTACTTAGAGGTGATCTCTGCTTGACTTACAACGCCACAGGTTCATAGTTAGGTACTAGGCTATTGGCCCTAGGGCCTATATAAGCCTAGACAAATGGCACCCTGGCATTTTCCACCCAAGAAAATTATTTTCCTATGCCCCTGTCAAGCAGAGCCACAAAAGTGAACCCTGGGGTGGATTTCCTATCTCCCATCCGATCAAGATTTTTCTTGAAGAGTGCTAATGAGGAGATTTGTTTGATATAGATAGGTAGTTTGTTCCAGAGTATGGGAAGTCTCTGAGACAGGAATCTATTCCTCCAGCATGTCCTGTTGATTGTAGTGACAAGGTGTCTGACCCACCCTATTTGAAATGCTACACCTAAAGAAATCCCAATCACCTTGCACCACACGCTCCAGATATCACACCCTCATTACCCCAGTTAAGAGAACATGATGGAGGGACAGGTTCATCTCCCAAAGACTGCCCAGACCATAGTCTGGAATAATATTCCCATTCATTTCAAGCAGAGCACCTCTTGGCCTTCTTTGAGAGAAATCTTAGAGTGGCTTGGTAACAAAAGTTCACTTAGGGGATCATTCCAGTTGCCCTATTGGATAGGGCACAGTGAACTAACATCGGATGGCACAGTGCTTGGGCAATTTTTTTTCGCTGGGCTTGTAAAGGCTCCAGGGCCATTAGCCTAGTACACACCTATGAACTTATGAATCTGTGCCTGTCAAAGAAATAGCAGTATCAGAGGCTTATGGAACCTTTTTACAGGAAAACAAGTCAATAACTGATAATTTGGTATTTTATTGCTGTTTTAAGATTAAAAGGTCATTTAGCAAATTAATAATTTAAACTACACTGTCTCTGACAATATGGTTTGAGGTTGACTGTATAAATTTGTAGTTTACAGGCTTTTACCATTTAGATTTTGATCTTTGATACTGTTAGTATATCTGACCCAATCTGTATATAGATGGGTATAGATGGATACAAAGACATCCATATATATATATATATATATATATATATATATATATATATATATATATATATATATATATATTTATATATGTAAACAGAGATATAAAGAAGATGAACCTCTGCTGAATCTTGATTTACTTGAGGGCATTTACAATAATTAAATCCATTAATGAAACTGTTAAAATTGACAACTTTGACATAATGATTATCAGGGCATCGTATAAGAACAGTGAAAGCATGATAAAATAACATGCTTGATTTTGAGCAATTATAAAAGCAGAGAGACTGAAGTAATAGTTTCCTTTAAGTCAATACAGCCTTAGAGTAGTCGGAAGCCAGTACCTGTTTGAATGTAGAATATGTAATGGTGTCAACTTTTTTATATCTATGAAAACTTTTTCATCCATAGCCATTGCTTCATTTTACTGTAGTTTTCTATTTGTGATTTGTTCATAGGTAGGTACTAGGCTATTGGCCCTAGGGCCTATATAAGCCTAGCCAAAGGTACCCTGGCTTTCGCCACCCAAGAAAATTATTTTCCTGTGCCACTGTCGAGCAGAGCCACAGAAGTGATCCCCGGGGTGAATCTCCCATCCAATCATCAAGATTTTTCTTGAACAGTGCTAATGAGGAGCTTTGTTTGCTATAGATAGGTAGTTTGTTCCAGTGTATGGGAAGTCTAAAAAGGCACTATAGGGGTGGTTAGAGCCTTAGCCAATATCCGGAATCCCAGGGGCGACAGGTGCAGGCCATATCTGGCAAAGCATCGTGGCTTGTCGATCGTCATCCCAGGCAGACAGATACTTGATCCCCTTAGAATGACACCAGAAGCTTAGCCAATTGTTTAAGTCGATCATTTTGTCCTTGTACTGTGGTATCATTCTGGGTGATGGCAGGATGCTACTCAGGGCTAGGGTCATACCTGCCTGGGCTACAAGATCGGACAGCTCCTCCATGTCCCTTTTCATGTAGTCCAAGGAGGTACGTCTCAGGTCATTTACACCAACATGGACAATGACAGAGTCATATTTGTACTTGAGTGACCTGAGTGCATGTGTTATGTGGCGGATCCTGACAGCTGACAGTAACTTTCTCCTTGTTTAACCTGGTGAGTGGAACATCAGTGTGCCTGACTATAGAGTCACCTATGACTAGAGTGTTGGGTACGTTGTTATGCCTTATGGGCTTTGGTTGAGTGGCACACTGAGTTTGTGGGCTATGTGTCATTTGGGTTGTGTTGTGGGGTGGAGGTTGCTTGTGTTTCTGCTTTGGAGGTCCCTGTTGCTTGGGCAGGTTTTTACTGAGAGCCTCTGCGAATGTAGGTGTGTGTTTTGTTTCTGTGTGTGTTTTGGTGGTGTAGGTTTTGAGGGACTATGTGCTGAGTGTGGTGTGGTGCAAGTGTTTACCTTCTCCTCTTGACTGTCTAGTCCAGTCTTGGGTGAAGAGAACTTTGCTTCCAGTTTGGCTGTATAAGTGCATATCTTACAGGTTGTAGTGTTGGGTGGTAGGAGGAGAGGGTTGTAGTGTTGGGTGGTAGGAGGAGAGGGTTGTCTGTGTACATGCGGCAATTACTGCATTGCCCCAAGATGCCCAGATTCATCAGGTAGACAGGAGAAAACACTGGGGGCTGACCCTTAGACATGCCTGGATAGGTGCTTATTTAAGTACTAGAAACTGTTTTCCTCTAGACAGTGAGGAAAGTTGAGTGCTGTAGTAATTTGTAGCTTATTTAGTGCTTACAATAAGTTCTGAACAAGTGCTGAAACAAAAAACTGGCTAGTTCTAAGAAACAAAATTAAGCTAGAAGGCTTCCTTTCAACACAGAAAGGCTTGGGCCTTAGAAGCCTACAAATAGTCCTGGACACAGCAAATCTATATCCAGGCTAGACTTACCCACAGGAAAGGCAGGAAACAAGCTTTGAAAAAGTTTTTTTTTTTTTTTTTTTTTAGTGGAAAGAGAGAAAGGAGTAGCAGAAACTAAGCTGATTGGCCTTCTCAAATGGTTCTCCCTGTACTGGGTAGAATGAGGTAATGACACTAGACCGGGAGGAGGGTCCCAGATCAAATTTACACTAGGGCGGGCAACTGCAAAGCCACCGACTATAAACTATAACAGAAATGTTTCTCACAGCTTAACAGCAGTGAGCCTTTAAATGAAAGTTTTAAACAGCTAAAGGAGCCTCTAGAAAAAGAGTTTAACTGCAACAAGTTATCAGAAACAAACAACCCAACAGATGCTTAATAAAAGTGGACAATTTCCAGTTAATAGCTCACACACAGTGAAACTAGCTAGAAAAATACACAGTACGCAGTCTTTTTTTGCCAGTAAACAACTTAATATCCTGTGTCATTCCAGCCATTAGACTTGTAGAAGATAGCCAAGCAGATGCAGTCTTCATACTTAGGAGCATAGGGCCCTACATTAAAATATGGAGGTGCCTCAGTAGAGAGTAGATGAGAATTTTAGGTGGCCCACAGTATCTCCAACAAACTGCTTGCAATACTTTTATCACCCCACATTGCACCATAGGGAAGGTCTCCTCTTTACTGAAGGGATAAACTTTTAATGACATACTTTACTGACTGTCAGATTATTGAAGGACGAGAAAGTCAGAGCAGGGGATGGCCATGGTTTTGAGTAGCTCAGACTGTTCTGTTTTATTACTCGTGCACTGTTGTCTGGCCTTACACATTGAAATTTCTTTCTTTGCAAAGCTGAGAGAAGATGTATGTTTCCACACAGCCATGCTCCTTGGCTGGGCTCGTGTGCACCTGATCCCCTATGCCTTGAATTTGTGTGTCTGTCTCCTCCCATATGAAGCTCTCACAGTGGGGACATAGTCAGTTCACTTGTCATAGAGATGGGTGAGCAAGTGCTCACTGCTACTAATAGAGATGACTGAGTGCCCACTGCCTCATGTCCTTCTCACCTGCACTGACCTCTCCAGAACCTGAGCTGCTACTTGAACTCAGTTTGTCCAGGTCACAGTCTGGACTTTACTGATCTGCACCACAGAGCTGACTGCTGATCAGCATAGCTTCATTAAAACTTTCTGTTTCCTTCTTTTAAGAATACACTTTGTACTGTTGTTATAAAACATATCAAAGTTTTTCTCCGAGTGATATTACTGGGTTAAGCTTCACTACTAACTGTTGTAGAGACATCCATTGGTATGGCATTGCAAATAACAGCTATGTTAAAATAAAAGGATGATGGAATAAAAAAAAGTTAACTGCAAAGTAGGGAAAGGTTGATCATTAGGACAAATCCAAACAGCAAAGTATTTGGTTAAATATTGGCATCAACATTTGAGATTTTGGGAAAAGGTCCAATGGAGTGCATTTTGGACTGTGCAGTAATACAAAGAAGTAACGTTTGGCATGTGCTTGCTTGGTGGTATCTGACATAATTCCAGCTACAGTAATATTACCTGGAGCAGATGTAGAAAATATGCTTTCTCTGTATGTATGCAAGTCAGTTTTTATAAGAAGGATAAGCTTGACCGATCCACACAAGTCTGCATTGATGAGATAAGCAATTGCCTAGCAGGTTACAGTAGGTAATGAAATAGTTTAGTATAATATCATGATTAATGTTGAAGGGGACACTTTGCTTAAAGGAAAAAAAAAACTTAAGGTATCTACTTGAAGAGTGCAGAAGTGCAACTTTATCTTGGTAAACTGAACAAAGACAATAACTAATTACCTTCTCCTTGAGTTTGGTAATAGCAAGAGTTCACATTGCAATTTATGCACTTTTATGACTCCCACCTGAACTTGCATCTTTTCTGTCTAGTCTTCACAAGCCATACTCATTCTGAAAAATTACACTGATCCTGATTTGAGACCATGGTCATATTTTTGTTTCATATGGATTGTCTGGGGTGTAGCAGGTTAGCTATCCTTGCTTTGGTTATGACCTTGAACACTGTTGCATGCATTCATATGGGTTATATTTTCTATCTTGTGATCAAACTAGTACTTGATTGTCAAACGCAGATGGAGACATCCAGAGGAAGTGGATGAGGGCCAAATAGCCTTTCATCTTATGAATCTTTGTGCTTTGATATGAAGGATCACTTTTGTAGTTGTAAAGCAGAATAATTCAATTTTTTTGTTTTATAAGTTTAGTTTGTACATGGACTTCAATCCATGAATATGTGCAACTTAATAAAAGCTCTTACAAAAAAATAGTTTGAATAAAACTAATGTTTTTAGACATAGATCCACTCCTGTGGCATAGAGGGATAAAGCCCCGACTACAACCCAGTTAAATGGATTCAGTTAGTGACTTAGGAGATTGAATGAACATCAGGGAAGGATGTGTTTGCCTATCCTGTGTGGTAATGTGCTCCTTGATGAATATGGCCTAATGGAAGGCATAGTCCAAAGAGGTGAGTTGCCCTTTTATATAATCCGTGGACATGGTGGGGAAAAAGGATATGGGTAGAGCTTATAAAAAAATAAACAAAAAAAACCAAAACAGCATGGGAGGGGACAGATGGTCGAGCCCCTAGGACATCCTTAGAATTCATGACTGGCCCCAGTAATGCCGCAGTAAGTCCACTGGTGGGAGGATGGCTGGTAGACCCAGCATGGCCATGAAGCACTGAGCATTTTGCTAGTAAGATGAGGTTTGAGGGGACCAAAAATTTATGAACAAATATATATTTTTAGAAATAGGGATATAGCGGACACTGTTCTTTTATAGTTTTCTTTACTATTATTTCTCTCCGTATCTCCAGATTTAATCTTTTGCTCCTTAATACTAACACACTTGTAAAATTATTAATCTATTACTGCATGGGCTTGCTATATTGAGAAGCCTTTCTGTTTGGAATATTTCTAAAACATTTATCACATGGAACTTGTGTAAGGCAAATTAGCTTTTTGATGGACTGTATTTTTAACTACAATATAACCATTGTAGCCACTGTGCACTCGTGATCAAACACTGATGTCTCACAAGTGTTAACTTTTACTGCCTTATATTGGTGACCATTTCTGTGACTCTTCTGAAAATGTGTCTTGCCTTGGGAATCGGATCCATGCCGGTCATGTTCACAGATTTCATGCTATGAGCAGTACCTGCAGAAAGCAGAGGCCAAAGCTCATTATCTTATAACAAGATAAAAAAAATCGTAGCTTTTGTCCCAGATAATCGGACATCTTATTCATACCTTGAATGGAGCCTGTGTTACAAAAGGGAGCTCTGCAATTATGACTAGGGATACAGCTGAGAACAAATGCTGAGAACAGGGGGGGGGGTGTACACCCTCAGGAGATGCACATGTACTAAGAAGTGAAAATATACAAAAAAAGCCATGCTTCTTTAAGCAGGCCACAGCACTGCTCAGATCCTATTTTATTTTGTACATAAAAAAAAGATGAAAATTGAAATATAGGGTAGTAGGAAAAAGTAAAGAGTATAGAACCCAAGGGAAACAAGGTAAAAATGGGAGTAAGAAATTTAGGAGGGTACATCTTTATTAAAGGAACAGGTACTCATTCCTTTTTTTTCAAGAAGTATAGGATATAAGGGAAAGTGAAGGTATAGTAAGAGGTCCGAAGGTCAGTTGAAGGGGAAGATGTAACAGAGTTAAAGATCATTGGGGAAGTACTGACACAGTGAAAGACAGGGAGGATAATAGATTCAATGGCAAAGAAGCAGGGAACAGTGGTGATGGAGAGGACTGAAAAAAAATATTAAGTGAAAGGCATTAACTAACAAGGAAGGGAAACACCAGGATGAGGATAAGGTGGGAATAGCCTTCTATAATGCATTGCCTGTGTGAAACAGGGGGAGGTCAAACAATGCTCCCTGACTACCATCCCTATTGACCCCTGCCTGAGTTATTGCTGGCTGGGGCAAACACTAATGTGATTCTACTAGTTGCAAGAGGAGTCTTTCTAGGTGGTCACAGTGGTCTTCAAGGCACTGGACAAATGACTCCCCCCCCCCCCCATTACTGCCACCATCTCCCTGTCAAGGTCCACTTATCTTTCTATGAACAGTGTCCAAACTGCAGTAGAAATAAGAATGTCAAAACACACCAGCCCAGAATGTGTCACATTCATGCTCCTGTTAAGTATCTAATGTAAGAATATCATTCCCAAAGCAATTTTAACTACAAAAAGAAAGTAGTAAACCTTTCCATCTTATAATATAGGAAATGATTCTCTTGTATGGTGTGCAGAACTATAGAATAACATGTAACATTCAGTAACATTCCTGTAACCTATGTTTACTAAGAAAGACACCTATATCTATTGAGAATGGACAAGGATGCTCACATTACATCTCGTATGCCTTTTCTCTGACTGCTTCTTCTCACTGGTTTAGAAGATCAGCATGGCACCATTACACATTATTCTAGTGCTTGTACTGCTCACCAGGGTTGGGTATACCAGTGGCATTGGATACCAGTCTGGCAAGGCTGTCTGGCATTCAATTTATGCCGGCGGGCCCTCATAAATGTTCTCAGTTGGCACAACCAGTGGTCCCTAAGCAGTAAATATAGGATGTTTTTTGACTTTTTGCTCCACTACCATAGTGTTCTGCCACATACTCACTACCATAGTGTTCTGTCACATATTCACTACCATAGTGTTCTGCCACATACAGTTGCCATCAAAAGTCAAGGTTTTTTTCAGTAGGTCTCTCTTCAGAGAATTATGGCTGGTCTCTTGAAGTCATACCCTTTGTTGTTTTTTTCCAGCATGTATGATGCAAAATATGTCTCTTAGCACGTGCTGAGGTGAGTTATCCGTTATGTAACACAAAACTGTTGGGGTGTCAGGATGGCAAAAAGGGTGTGACAAATGGTATAAAATATATGTACTATCTGTGTGATGTTTACACTTGAAAGCATATTTGCTGTTTAGTGCCTACATTGGCTACTTTTGCAACATATGTTGCAGTATGTTACCGAGGATACTGACCTGTCTACATATGCTGAATGAACTCCGCATGTGCTTCTGTGGGTGTAAGAGACTGAAATAGCCTCTTATACTATGTCCACAGGTGCAATGCACAGAGAGATTCACTAACATTCATGACCTGTGCCCCTCATGAGCATTCCTCCCAAGCTCAAAGCCTCAAATTTAATTGCTAGAAATCCTGCTGTGGCCAAGAGCATCATTGCACTATGATAGGCTGCAGATGAGCAGCTGTAAACATTGACTCAGGTGCACATGCTCTGTCCATAACCACTGCCCAACTCAAAAAAGGACACCATTTATGCAGTTGTGACTAGTTTATTGAATTTTCACATACATTTGTAAATTGTACATCTATGACCATTCTAACTTTAACATCAACAGTAAAATATAAATAATTATTTGATAAACAGTTCCCATGCAGCATGAGGAATGCTTAACAATCAATCCACCAGTACAAGCATTGTGTTAAACCTTCCACTCATTGGGACCTAGGCATCCAAACCATAGAGCACAGACACAGTGCTCACAAACATGAAATGCTTTCTCTGCCCCCACCATAAATTAACCCTTTAGAAACCTAACCAAAATGGAGTGGGTGGGGTGGGGGCGGGATTCCACAAAACATGCATGTGAAAGAGGCCAACCCATCTCCAGTCCCAATTACAGAACACTTCCCCACTGCCGACCTAATTTTATGTATCTATACTGCCCTCCAAATTCTTCATCATCCCTTACTCATAGGTCCTCACCCCCTCCCCCAACCTGGCTTACAGAAATCATATGCATAACTAAAACTGCACCCTCCCAATGCAGGTATGTGTGGGCAAATATGCCTAGTTATAAAACTGCATTTGTGAAACTG
The DNA here is from genome assembly GCF_019279795.1 of Protopterus annectens. Taxonomy (NCBI): domain Eukaryota; kingdom Metazoa; phylum Chordata; order Ceratodontiformes; family Protopteridae; genus Protopterus; species Protopterus annectens. The sequence continues at coordinate 737,040,805 of NC_056750.1, read as the reverse complement.
AAGCTACAATGAACTTCTTTGTGAGGCAAGCCCGAATCTTCACAACTTTTAACAAAGATTTCATTTTATTTTTATTTTATTTTGCATTTGTTAACAGGGTAATTGAGCTGATCCAAGAACTATTTTCAATTAATTGCACTGAAGCCTTCTCAGGGGGTCTTGGTTCTTGCACCCCCGTGGTCCTCTACCCCCAAAAGAGCAAAGGACCCCAAGTCATCAGATGAGGACTCTGACTGTGATAATGATTCTTCAGCCTACCACTTTAATTTGCCTTCTTTAGACTTTGGGTCAGAGGAAGAGGAATCTTGTCAGTCCTGATCCTCCATTGGAGAGAGAGTCCTGTGTATGATGGATCATTTTAAGTGGGATAACTCCCAGGTATCTAGAAAAGGTGTTGAGTTATTACAAATGGACTTTCCTAAACCTTCTAACTTTCCACCTGTGTTGGCTGCTCTGTTTGATAACTTCTCAGCTATTTTTCTGCCACCAGACACGCAACCTACAGCCCCTAAGAAGCTTGACAGTTTCTGTAAGGTGCCAGATGCTTGCACATTCTTGTACAAATGCTTTTCATCTGATCCAGTGGTGATTTCTCTGTCTACTGATGAGCCTTATGGGCTGTTGGTCTCTTCTAAGCTCCTTCTCTTGAACAAGGACAGTAGAGCTATGGAGAGACTTAATAAGAAAGTCTAAACTTCTACTTCACCCTTTAGGGCTATAACTTACCAAACCCATATGACAAGATAGATTGTCTCCTCTGTCCCAGATTGAGAAGATTGTCTGTGACTTGCATGACTGTGTGGGTAAGGCCTTGGCTATTTCATTACTAGGTTTCACTTCCCAAGTTTTCCATCAGTCTGTAAGGTGCAGGTATGATGCAGTGGATGCATCCTCAAGTGCTGTTGCCTCTGGCTCTATGGTTAAGTACTATTCCTGGCTTCACCTTATAGCATTGCCAGATGATGATAAAGCAAAATTTCTGGATGCTCCTCTGGATAACCAGAACTTGTTTGTTACTGCTGTGGCAGAGCTCTTTAGGATCTTGCAGTATTATTTATTTGGCATTTGTTTACTGGGACAGTCCAACTGAGATTGTGCCCTTTTTCAGCGGAGGCCCGGGGAGAAAAGCTCCACCATACAAAATATAGGGTACTCTCAGTAAAAAAAAAAAAAAAAAAAAAAATATGCAAGAGAAAAATATACACAGTACAGGTTAGTTAAACTAGAAAATAAAGTAACATGCAAGTATATAATATATAGTACAGATTATGCTAGAAATATATAAAATCATAAAAAAGGCAATATAGAAATAAGGATAATTATTTGAACATTCTTGTACAAGTAAGAGAAAAATTTAGGAAAGAAGGCTATTAAAAAAGGGAGGCAACTATAGAGGAGGTAGATAGTAAACGAGTTACAGAAGGTCAGGAAATGCAGTTAAGCAGTAAGTTTGTGAGTGCAAGTGTGAGGGGAGTAAGAGTGGTATCTGGGTAAGGTTGTGAAAAATTTTAAGCACATCTTTCTTTCTCCCATTTCCAAGTTTCTGAGTAACCTAGTAAGACTGCCTTTTTGTTTAGACTACCTCAACAATCTGCCAATGTAAGAAAGATCCTAGGCGTATATTCTCTGATAAGCGTACTCAAATGCCTAGATCACAAAAAGCAGTACTTTCCTGACGCTTCAGTCATTTGACTTAATGCCCTCTCTTTCTCTCTGCCAGGTTCTCTTGCTCCTCAGGCTTTCTCTGCCTCTCCGAGCTTCCTAGCTTGGTGAAAAATCACCATAGAGATTTTGGTTCTCTCCATTATTAGGTGGGGTTACTTTATAGCCTGGAAAACCCTTCCCTCCTTTTCTGGTATTCCTCAACCTCCTGCAGAACAACTCAATTTTTCAGGAGTATTGCAGGAAACAAATCAACTGTTAATCAGGCTGACAGGGACCTAGGGTTTTATTCCAGAATGTTTCTACTCCACAGTAAAGAAGGGGTCTTGTAGATGTTTCCTGCATCTTTCCATTCTGAACACTTCCCTTATAGTGCCATCCTTCCAAATGCTTTCTCTTCAGACCGGATTCATCTGTTGCTTCACCAGACCTTTCTAGTTTCTCTGGATCTAAAGGAAGCTCACCTTTATATTCCTGGCCACCCTCTATTCAGGCATTTTTTGTGTTTCTCGAACTGAACACGTAGATAGAACAAAATCTCAGCAGGAACACAGTAGTTACAGAAACACAGGCTTTAATGAAGCTTTCGGGCTCTCAACCCTTCATCAGCATATAACATTATACATTTCAATCCATTTAAATAGAGGAAACAGTTAAAATCACATGATCAAACCAGCCAATAAAACATACTAAAAGGAAACAAATACATCAAATTCTGTAGGGAAATATGTGCGAGTCCCTTTATTCTAAAAACCATCATGGTAATATACTTAAGGTTGTTATACTACAAAATTAATTATGTATTATAAGTTACTCATTTGGCGCTTCACTAATACTGGTTTAATAGTAGAAGTACCATTCAAACCATGTGAAAAACTGTATTACACAGGTGAACATGGCTATTTATGACATGCAGTTAAACAATGATATTTCAATAGATGTGTTTAATTATTTCTCCACCCCATGCCCTAAAATTCCACAAATATATGGAATTCCAAAGATACACAAATTTTTAGAGCAACCACCATTGAGACCTATAGTCTCAGGTAAGGGGTGGATAACTGAAACTATATCATTTCATTCCAGGACATTGGGTTTAGCATTTCCTAAGAAAAACAACTTCTGCTGGATTTTCAGTTCCATTTCTTGTTCTTTTCATGGCAATCAATTGTCTGCTTCTGTTAAGGCTCATTCTACCAGAGAAGTGGACTCCTTGGGGGATTTCTTCAAGTGTTTGGACACCGACTCCAACCTTGACACTGCTACTTGGTCTTTAATTCACACATTCACAAAACATTGCAAATTGGATACCATTTCCAAAGCCAGGGCAGGATTTGCCAAGGCTATCCTTCATGTGTTTGTAGAGGCCTATTCTTTGCCTTCTTCCTCCTCAACTTCACAGTAGCATTCGTATTATTCCAGAGATGATGAATATTTCAAAAGTGACATGGAAGGCCATAATACAGTTGTGTAAAATCGTACCGTAACAGTAGATGTCCTTTTTAATTTTTGTAGTATTCACTCCCTCCTTCCTACCTACCCCCTCTTAATTTTTCTCCTTGTTCATGGCTAGTATTTTCTTTCTGGCTGAGAGGTTGTTCTGCATGTCCTCCTTCCTTCCATTTTCTGGATTTACAGTAGTCAGTTATCTGAATGCAACTTTCCAAAGATTTCGGGTAGGAAATTCAAAGTCTGAATATGTAAACATACATACTTACTCATGCATGGTTTTTGAGCTTGTACTACAATAATGTACTATTTTGTACTTAGTGAGTTTATTTTTCTTGATAAATGTTCATCAAAAACATTTTTAGAAGTTTATCTGGTTTAATTAATACGTTTGATTATTCAAACTACCTGGGATCCTAATTAGAATAATCGACTCTACTATACATGTTCTACTTTCCACTGGGGTCCTGGTTCTCATGGGGCACTTCAATGTTGTTTTGGGAGTGTTTATATTTCACCTTTATTCCCTAAGTTTGTGTAGAGAGCGTACATCTGATGTACAATGCTCCTAGCTAATTAAGACATTGGTATACTGGCTTGAATGTTGGGCTATCCTTGGCAGGAGATCCCAGGGGAGATGAATTCTGCAGCAGTGAAAAGGACAGCTGTTAGTAAGATTTTACCAAACTGTACTTTCTAGTGTTCAGTGAATATTTACTTTGCCATTTATTTCTGGAACCTAAATTACTTAAAGATAGCATTGTCCAAAACAAAAATGTGAGGTCACATTCACAATTATGTGGCGCAAATATAATTTTGTAACCTCACTGGAGTGCAAGCAGTATGTACTATTCTCAGTCTTAGCCATCTCCTAAAGCTGATGAACATGTTTCAAAATCAGTGTATTACCTGATCTGTAAACCCATTTATTCAGTTTGACTTATTACTCACGACTAAAATCTGCCAAAACATTCTGCCTATGTACACTATTCAACTGCAGTGTCATTCATACACATCTCATTCAAAAGGCATACTACTAGATTTCTAGCTTTGCTTCAGGCTATCTATCAAAAGTTAAGCCACTGGCTTTTTCTCAGATCCAGTAACTAATAATTTAAGTATAATTTTCCTGCTTAACTTAGTCCGACTTAGAGTGCCTTTTTGGTTAATTTCTATTTGACACCCATAGGTACCTTTCGGCATCATGATACCGTATGGAAATGGTTTCATTAGTAAAGTGTGTCAGTAACTGACAAGGACCATATGAAAGGAGTAGGGTGTGAGAAACAAAATGAATACAGATTGTCTAGGGTATACTGCAACGGAAACACCAAAACATGTTTTGTCACTTAAGCATATTTTTGTATTTACATTCATATTTTAATATTGCAAAATGTCATTGAGGGAGACAGACAAAAATATTGTTGCAAACCATCTATAGTGTAGCACTGTATTTGATGCATCATTTACTGTATGTTGGCCATTATTACAATAGGCAACTTTTCTTTGTCATATTAATATTACCAAAACAAGGTGATTCACCGTTTTGTTGAATCAGTTGAAACCTTAGATGATGAAGAAAACAAAAAGGGTTGGGAGGGTGGTCTAATGGTTAAGGTGTTTGCCTTACAAACACAAAGTGCAGGGTTTGAGTCTCACAAGGGATAATTGGCTAGGCTTAAAATGGCTCACAAGGGCAGTTAGCTTAGTACTAATCTATGAATCTATGAACTCTAATTGATCCTTGCCCTCAGCTTTTAACAGTGCAAGTGTTTTTCATGCTATTACTAATGCAAACATGCATTTTTCTAAATTTAAATGAATAATTCTGTAACCAAGAAGCCGAAAAGGAATAGTTTGCTAGTTAATCAAATTTCCATTCTGAATGAATAAAACGTTGCTGATAATGTCCGGATTGTAGAGTTCTGAGATATTAGGAAGATGCTTGTAAAAACTTTGAACAAAAATTATCGGATTTTATTTTTGCATTATAGCATAGCTTAGCTTTTTGAATAAAGAACATTTTTTTCAGAAATTTAAGGATTTATGTTAAATGTTAGAAGGACAATGTTCCAGGGCTTTTACTTGTAACAGTTCACTTTGCTCCCCTTCAACTTGAAAAATATTCCTCACTACCTCATTCATAGGACGCTTCACAAAAATACGGACTCTGAAATCTGCTAACTTGTAAATAACCAAGACCAAGGTATTGCCAATCTTCCATGAGGGACTCCCATTTCTCCAAGGTAATATCCAAGGTTTGGAAAACAATAACATGCACATAAAGAAACAGTTCTGCATTCAAGCTTTAAAAATCTTTGGCACCAGCAATATTAATGAATAAAAAAACACTTGCCACCTAGGAGAGAGATACTCTTTCTATGACCTACAAAGATAGCATATGCTGTAGGACAGAAGGAAAAAGAGAAGTTTGACCTGGTGGATGTGGAATAATTACCTGGAAAGGATTTTTTTTTCACACTGCCATCCCTACTCCTGCTGAAACAATCTGTTGCCAAAAAGAGAGATGGAGATTCACACTTTGCATAAGGGACAATGGACTACCGGAGTGAGAGGAGACGTTCTTATTTTATTGACCCTTTTTTTTTCGGGGGGGGGTCCTGGTTCGTTTTTGTAATATACTTGCTATTGCTTTTTAAACATCTGCTTACCAGCATTTTGCTGAGAATCTGCTTAGTTTTTTGCCAGAATTTGATGAGGGATCAGTAAAATCCTTGGAAAATTTAGAGGAGTGATGACAAATCTGAGACATTCCTTATATCAGCTTATCCATCACATCAGATTTTTTGATAACATCTGCAGTAGTGGGGCTAAAGGTTAAAACTGTTTCCAAAGGAATTTATAATCTCATTTTTATATCCTCTGGGAGGTTTTGTGAATGTAACCAGATCTCCTCAAAACATCTGTGGCAACAGCCATGCCTCTCAACCATAATGGATTTATCAGTTTTAAGGGCAAAATAATGGCATGCCACGAATTCCTAAGTGGCCCCTTTAATTCCTGATTTGTTTTTGATTGTTTGTGTCTGTGTATGCATATATATATATATATATATATATATATATGTATGTATGTATGTGTGTGTATATATATATATATATGTATATATATATATATATATATATATATATATATATATACACACACACACACACATATATATATATACCGATTCGTATCACTTCTCTGAAAGACCATTTTTCTGAGACCAAAATCACCTATAGTTCATTTCACTTAAAACTCATTTCATTGACAAGTAGCACTCTAAGGCAAGTCAAACGTATATGTCCTTTTCCCTACTGTAGTGAAATCTTGGTATTCGTATATATAGTTGGGGGTTGTGGGGGGCATAGCCCCTGCACTAAATTTGGTTTTCTGTTGTCTGGTTTTATTTTACATTATTCGGTAAAACCCAGCTAGGTGAGGGGCTACATCCCCCCAATGTGGGGGGCTGTGCCCCCCACACACCCCTAACTATAGATACTAACACCAGGATCGCACTACACTGGGGAAAAGGACATATACTTTTGACTTGCTTTAGAGTACTCCTTGTCAGTGAAATGAGTTTTAGGTGAAATGACTTTTAGGTGATTTGGTCTCTGAAATGGTCTTTCATTGAAGTGATACGACTCTAACAGAGTCTGTCACATGAAATTGATGTCGTCATGAATGTCTCTGTAGGCTGGTAATGTGTGGTGTGATGTCGTGTATGTGTGTGTATGTATGTATGTGTATGTGTATATATATATATATATATATATATATATATATATATATATATATATATATATATATATATATATATATATATATATATATATATATATATATATATATATATATATATATATATACATACATATGCACACACATACAGCTTTAAATGTATGGCTGACATCACACCACACATTGTCATCATGAATGTCCCTCTAGGCTGGCAGTTTCGTGTGACAGTCTCTGTTAGATAAACTGTTTTGGAGGAAAATTAGCAGCAAGTGGAGCAGAGTTGTGCTGTTGTGCACAATTTAGCTTCTGCAGAGTCCACCAAGCACCAGGATGAGAACGTCTCCAGGTAAGAGAATACAAAAATGCAGTTTATTTGTAGGCAGTGTGTGTGTAGCTGAGGGGCAGCTTGCATCCGTCCACCCATACAATTTTAAAACACTTTTTGCTAGTGAGTGTGTGTGTGTTCAAATAAGGGATTGCTGTATTCTAAGTAAGTCTGTGTTTGGTTACATTTGCTGCTCTGACATGGTCTTCTAGGAGATGCATCAGGGATGTGTGTGAGATTGCTTTGCTTCATAAGAAATGCTTTTGTTGCTGTGTGTGATTGCTTTTTGCTGATTAAGTCCATAGTCAGTGTATGTGAATTCAGTTTAAATGCTTTTGCTGCTAGTCAGAAATGTTTTTTGCTACTTAATTCCTTTGTTTCTTTGAAAATGCCCCAGTTAAGTATACCTGGTGGCTAATGTTAATCAGGCTCGAACCCTGTACCTTAGGTAAAAGAAGCAAGAGCCTGAATTCTCTATCCATACCACTTGAGAGCTATGAGCCCATCTCCTTAGATTTTCTACCCATACCACTTGAGAGCTATGGGCCAAGTTCTTCAGAATACTTTTGGTCTGTTTCTCTTAAAATTTGTGGTTTTCTGGCAAATCAGTGAGAAGTGAATTAACTAATGATAGCCATTTAAGTTTGTCTTCCTATGTTTCAGGAAACGCATGGTAACAGACAACATTTTATTCTAGCAACTTTCCAGGATTATACAAGCAATGTTTAAACTGTGTCCCTGGCTTTTGGTCCCATGCCCCTCCAGTAAATGTTGGCTTTTCCCAGATTTCTTCTGCAGCAAAGTTGAGATATAGTTCAATGTCGAGTCAGGGGAAGAGAAGTTTAGTGCTACTTATGCTAATTCACTTGCATTGTTAGTAGCACAGCAGGTAGCATACTTGCTTTAGATACAGAAGGCTGTGGGTCATACTCCCACTGTATGTAGATGGATTGCTGATACTGTACTGTATTGTATTTTAAAGGGGGTACATGTTAAAGTCCTGAAAATGCCCTCCTTTGGAGGAGATACTTAGTAGCTATGAACTTATCAGCCTGCCATCTATTCCCTATTGCAATATTACTAGCTTAGCATTTTGTTAATGTAACGTAGGGAATTTATTCTTCAAGGGCAACAGACACTTTATTTGTAGATGATCATTTTTAAAATAAACAGCTAAAGACAATGTTAGTTCAGGAGCCTAAATGTGTTTCAACGGTAATGTTTTGCATGGATAGTTCTGCAATAGATTGCTTAAATATTTTCCATAGAAAACATTGTTTCATAATTATGATCCTTGTAGTAATTATATTGAATGTATTCCTAGTGTTAGCTAAATCCCTATATTAAAGATAATATGAATTCAATTAATTGCTACACTTCTCTGCACTGAAAGAACTGATAGCATTTGCTAAAAAGTGCTCAGTCTGTAAATCTACCTACCTGATGATTTCCTCTATTTAAATCCAGCTCATTTATTTCCTAGCTGTAGACGGCCGAAGCAGTTAATTGTATTTTTATAAAAGAAAACTATAATTTAGCTTTGCAGTTTGCACAAGTTCAAAGTTTGATACAAGTTCAAATAATATAAACAAAACACTATTCTGTTTATTTTGTGTGATATTTTGTCTGTTCTTCAATTTTGTGTTTAAAAGTTGGTATCTCACAATTCCAACAGAGTGGATGGGGTTACATAATTATGTATGCAAATTGTGTTAATCAGCATACCGATTTGTACCTATTTTTCATGTGCCGTTGTCCAGATTTTTTATGATTTCAAGTTGATAGGTATGGCAGCGCTGCACGTCTTATCTACAGATTCATAAATACATTAAACAATGAGTAGCAACCTGAGAAATAGGAGAAACTCAACTGCACAAGGCAGATTTTTCCATAAAGGAAGGAAATGCAAATAAAACATTCCACATACATTCATATTTAGTAACAATATACTATACATATGAGCCTAACAAGTCAAAATTCTAAAAAATTAATGAGCAGAAGCATACACCTTTTTCTGCAAATTATCAATTTTCACTTCCCTTGTGGAAGGGGATGGATTAGACTTAAAACCATGTTTGGCATTGACAAGCTATAGCTGCTGGGGTCAGGTCTAGGGTGACTGTACAGAAATTTGAAAGACTGAGGAACTCTATAAATTCTGCCTGCTTTCTTTGGTGCAGTAAGCTGGCTATCAGGGAAACCACAGGCTGTGAAAAACATCCTGCAAAGCCGGAAGCACTGGTGGATGGGAATATGCCTGGGAACTGCAGTTACAACATTTTCTGCTGTTTTCTGAGGGATTGAGAAACCTCATTGTTGTCCCACTGACATATTTTGGAAATAGTCTGAGAGAAAGAGAATCCTTGACAGGGAGATTAAGATAACATAGTCTCTTCTGAGACTGAATCAGAATTATGATGAGAAATACCTCTCTCTCCTACCACATTTTTCTCCAGATTCAGTTTCTTGAATCTCTTTAGGAAAAGGAGTCCCTTTTTTCTTACCAGAAACCACTCAATATGAAGAGGTCAGTAGCCTGAAAGATCCTGGTCCAAACTTAATAAACTACTCCTGTCCAGTGAAACTGGAGAAGAAGATACATGTGTAGTTTTCTGTCACTTTTTTTACAGTAAAAAAATAGGATTTTTAATGGCAACAGTTTGTCCAGGTATGGGCACAACATTCTGGTTAAGAAGGTGCTCCTCCGTATCCACCAATAACAGTGGCTCTCCCTTGCCCAGTAAGGAACCCCAGCAGCCATGCATGAGATGGCTAATCCCCTGTCCATAGTAGCAGCATGGGTAACACCTGAGTGATTCAGGGAAAAAGATGCATTATCTGAGAAACCATCTTTGGTCTCAGCAGAGTCACCAACCTGTGACTGAGGCAAATTGGTAGCCTGCTGTGGTGACAAAGGCTTTTAGTTAACTTTTTTCATTTTGTGGCTAAAACAACTGATCTTGAGAACCAATAGTTTGTTCCATTGTCAAGCCAAAAACAGTGCCTCTTTCCTGAAGAAACTAAGCAATTTAAGCTTATAAAATTTTAAAAGTAGTATAAAGGCACTTTACTCAATAAAAGCAGAGCAAAATGCACTCTAATATACATTACCAGCTTCAAAAAGCAATTTAAACATGGTTTCCCCATATCACAGTTGTTAGAATGTATAAATCAACTTTTAAACTGCCAAACACAAAAGTACACCCCTGTTTAAAAGCACAGCAAGGATACATTGTAGCCATTACAATCACACACTCCTAGCTTAAAAAGAACTTTTCCACATAAGAAAGTAGATAAAAACATTAAAAATAAGTGGAAGGCTACTTTCCCAAAGTAAACTTATCGGCACAGCAACTAAGCAGCACAAGCCCAACCTAATCTTCTGAAGTCAAGAGGAGTCTGCTCTCTACAGCAATAGGAAAACTCTGTAAGGCTCAGTACCCACACCTGTCTTTTAATTCAACTCGGCTTGAGATGACTAGTTGTTTGGACATGTGGAAGGTGCCCTGAAGCTTTGGAAAGTTGGCCGTCTGTTCAAGATATAACCCTTATAGTTTAGATTACTGCAGCAGTAATCAATATGAAGAACATTAACAATTCATGACCACACAAAAATATGAACATGCTAGAATGTGAACCTGCTAATTTAGAAGTAAAGCAGACACCATACGAATACCTTCCTCCCTTGTCTGACACCAGTAATTCAAGTAGTTTATACGCAGTAATTTACAGTGCTGCACAACAATGTAAATGAGGCTGTGTTATCACATCATGATCTGGAAATAATGATTAATGCAGTACATGTGCATGTCAGTAAAGCTGTGCTTTATATTACCTTGATATGAAAGCAGACTGATAATCTGTGACTAATTAACTTGTGCTTTTGCATGGGCTACATAAACCTAATTGCTTACCTATAATGACTGTTTAATTTCTGTATAGGTTCATAGGTAGGTACTAGGCTATCAGCCCTGGGGCCTATACAAACCCAGCCAAAAAGGTACGCTGGCTTTTGCCACCCAAGAAAATTATTTTCCTGTGCCGCTGTCGAGCAGAGCCACAGATGTGATACCCGGGGTGAATTTCCTATTTCCCATCCAATCATTAAGATTTTTCTTGAAGAGTGCTAATGAAGAGCTTTGTTTGATATAGATAGGTAGTTTATTCCAGAGTATGGGAAGTCTCTGGAACAGGAATCTATCCCTCCGGCATGTTCTGTTTATTGTGGTGACAAGGTTTAGGTCCCTAGAGCATGTAGCTTGGAGGGATTGGGATTTCTTTAAGTGGAGCATGTCCAACAGCTCTGGGTTTGACATAGCTTTGTATGTTAGGCAGAGATCGCCTCTGAGTAGGCGATATGCGACACAGTAAAGCTGGAGTTTTTTGAGACAGTCTGCATAGGGTATCTGTTTGAGGCCAGTAATCCTTTTTGTGAGGTATTTCTGTGGCCTTTCCAGTTGTTGTAGATGTCTTGTGAGGTACATACTAAAAGGGGCGTTGTACTCTGTTGTTTGCTGTATGTTGCCATTATTTCATGCTGAAGCTTTTAAAGAATGTTAATCTTGTGTCTTTTGTTATTGTGGAACATTTTCCCCTGCGCTATAATATAAATGGGCCATATCAGTCTAATTCAAACAAATCAGTTAATTTATGACTGATATCTTAAAATATGATTTGATTTAGGACCAGGAGAAATGTGTGTATACAAAATATAAAGAAGCAGTTGTGGCTTTATAGGGGATTATTGTCACAGCAATAGAACAGCCAACTTTTCAGGCTTTTTATTGCCATGTACCTAAATACGGTCAATGGGTAGACACCTCATATATCTAATTTACATATTTATTTTTCTTCTCTGAAGTTCTTTACCCTGTTTGTAGTTAAATATGACTATATATATTTTTTTTTCCATTTCTTTCTCTTTCTAGTGTTATGCCCTTCTGTGTGATGGTTGCACATAGCTTTTGTAAACACTGATAAGAAAAAGGCAGATTATCCTTTTAACAGTCATACTGGACATTTGTCATTATGGAGTTTTGATATTTCTTAAATCTGTTCCATGTTTCTGCATATTTATACCTGGCCATGTACTACATAGGATATACAGTTTCACAAAACTATCTGCAAAGGGCTGTAAAAATAAATGCATTCTGCAGTAATTGCTATTGTAACTCTTGCTCCTATGAATTCAAACATGAGTGTTAGTAGGAGCATGTGCACTCATGTCATGGTTGCACACTTGCGTGTATCCTCTACGTTTATGCATGTTAATGATGTCCATTTTTATGATAAAGGTGATTATCAGCCCATATAGTATATGAAGGTGCTGTGCCTACTTCAGCAATGTTTTATAAATTAACCACATAGCTAGACACACAAGCATGTATATTGTGTCCTACTCTTAATAGCTGCAGACCAGTTTTGCATATGTATGATAAAACTACTTAAATATCTATCACACATGCAACTACAGCCTTGCATGATGCATATGATGTTCTTCATCCCACATTGCTGCAGTCCTAACACTTGGGGTAGTCCGCTGTCCCAGTCGGCCCGAATACCAAAGTATAAGGCTGACGTCGGTCAAGGCGCATTAGTCTGACGTAAGGACGTCAGGGTACAAATGCGCATGACCGACATCATATCCTCAGTCTTTTTTGCCGCATGGTCCAATGCAGAAGCAGTATTGCGAGTGCAGGTTGGCGTTCTGAAATTTTCTGAAGTCAGAGTTTCAGACCGAATCAAAGTTGGCTAAGTACCCCGTTGGGGAATATTTTGTTTTTTTCTTGCCTCAGTATTTAACCGGATGTCAGAAAAAGTGAATAACTGTATTTCTTGTGGGAAACAGATACCTCATAGGGATTACCATACCTTGTGTATACCTTGCTTAGGGCCTGAGCACGACGTTGTTGGATGTCGCTCTTGTGCTAGATTTAACAAACGCACTATAAAGAGAAGATTAGACTGTGCCAGGTTAGTTATTGGGAAGCGTTGTAATTATAAAATGCCTTTGGATGCTCCGGCGCTTCGATCTAAAAGCGCAAGGACAAAGCAGCAAAGCCTAGGTTGGAAGAACCGTCTGTCCCGGACGTCGGTTCTTTAGAAGGCTCGGTGGAGCCGGGGGTTCTGCCAGAAGTTTCTTTGGAGTCTCAGGGAGAGACTTTACTGTTACAAGATGTGTCCTCTCAGGAGGTAGGCCAGGCTGAAGGGGCTTCTCAGGTAGCTGTTCTCCCCTCCCTTCCTAAGGTGGTTAGGCCCTCCCCTTCTGTTTCCAAGGCTTCTTCGAGAGGCAGGCCAGGTTTAACTTCAGTGGGTGTCTCTCCTAGTTCTTCAGGGTCTCTGCCTAAGAAACATATGCTTAAAATGGCAGAAGATTGGATTACTATGATTAGAGGTTCTATGCCCCCTCCTGATAAGAGGCCTAGGGTGGAACCTGAGCTTGAGAGTTTTGAGCAGTGTTCGGAGGCTTCTGAGTCTTCGGCTGAAGACTTGCAGGAGTATCCTCCTTATTCTGATTCTGATGTAGATGATTCCACTCCTTCGGCTTCTCATCCTGAGGATTTTTCTTTTTCAGAGACTCTTCATTCCATGAGGGAGCATTTTAAATGGGAAGGTCAAGATTTCTCTGATTCCAGGAAGAGGCTTAGGGAATTTTTGTTTCTACCCCAGCATAGGCCTTTAGCTATACCTCCTGTTCTGGATGTGGTGGAAGATGTTTTTGCAGAGGCTTCCCTGAACCCTGATTCTTTGCCTCCTGCCCCAGTTAAACCGGATAGGTATTATAGGGTGCCTGAAGCTCATAAGTATCTTTTTAAGAGTCCTAGGGCAGACCCAGAAACTGTTTATCAGGGGCCTAAAGGTGTTAAGGCTTCTGTTGTTAAAAATCCTGTTCCTCCTGATAAAGAGGCAAGGGCTTTGGATAGATGGGGAAAGAAGGTGTATACTTCTTCCACTTTAGCCATGAGGGCTTTGAATTGTCAGTTCCACATGTTAAAATACCAAAATTATCTCCTTTCACAATTGAAGTCTAAGGTGGATGCTCTGGCGGAAGGTATTGAGTGTAAAGAGTTGCAGGATTTAGTACATGTTTCTGAACAGGTGGGTAAGCATTCCTTGCAATGTGGTTTTGATGCTGTACAGGCCTCTTCGAGGGTGGCTGCCACTGGTTCTGTTCTTCGCAGGCACGCCTGGCTGAGGGATCAGAATTTAGCTGAGCATGTTAAGACAAGGATTTTGGATGCTCCGTTACAGTCTGATGTGTTGTTTGGTTCACCTGTGGAAGCAGTTTTAAAGAAGATGGAGGACAAGGCTAAGTCTATGCAGACTGTTAAAGATTTTTTGCAGGTTCAGCCTCCGAAGTTTAGTAGAAATTGGCCTACTAAGGGGTGGACATATCCTTCTTATGATTCCCAGTCTAGGGGTAGGTCTAGACATGGTAGGGGCAGAGCTCAAGGTTCTTTTAGGCCTAGAACAGGGAGTTCACCTGCTCAGTCTTCTGGTGAGGGCAGGGGTCAGTCCTTTCGTAAGCAGACCCAATGACCTGCCTTTTCAGCTGCCAGAGCCTTCTCGTCTGGCAGCACCTTTGGGGGGAAGGCTGGCACTTTTCAAAGAAAATTGGAGTTTAATTACCCAAGACAGATGGGTATTGGATATCATTCACCACGGTTACAGGTTTTATTTCCATACCTTGCCTCCTTTCAAAGGCATGCCAGACATTCCTCCTCTACAAAGAAAAGAGGCCCACAAGCAAATTTCTCTGTTACTCCAAATAGGGGCCATTCAGCCGGTTCCTGTGCCAGAAAGGGGCCTAGGATTTTATTCTCGCCTGTTCCTAGTACCAAAAAGGGGAACACGTGGAGACCAATTTTGGATTTATCTATCCTCAACACTTATCTGGACATTCCCAAGTTCAAAATGTTGACGTTACAACAGCTTTTACCTCTGCTGGGCAAAGATCACTGGATGGTAACTTTAGATCTCAAGGAGGCTTACCTTCATGTGCCTATCAGACTAAGTTGCAGGAAGTATCTGCGTTTTCGAGCTGGGAATTCCCATTATCAGTTCTCTGCATTGCCCTTTGGCTTATCTACTGCCCAGAGTATTCACAAAAGTTCTGGCTCCAGTGATAGCTTACTTCAGGCTAAAAGGAATACAAATCTATCCTTACTTGGACGACTCCTGATTCTGGCTCAAGAAAAGGAAGACCTTTTTCAGCATTTGGAATATGTGATAGCAGTGCTAAGATGCCTGGGGTATTCTGTGAACGAAATAAAGTCCAGTCTAGTACCCTCTCAAGACATGTGCTTTCTGGGTGTGAGACTGAATACAGCAACCCAGATGGCCTTTTAACCCCGGACAAACAAAAGAATCTTTCCCTTTACTTCCATCAACTATCTCTTCAGTCCGGGCTGACTGCAAGGACAGTCCTTCAAGCCTTAGGGTTCATGGCATCTTGTATTCTGGTGCTTCCCAATGCCAAACTGCATATGAGGAAGCTGCAATGGTACCTCAAAATGTATGGACACAGCACTGCCAGGATTTGGACACTGTCATTCAAATAATACCTTGCATTCAAAAGGAATTTTTGTGGTGGGCTCAGGAATGTCACCTAAACAAGGGACTCTCTGTGACCCGGCCAGAGGCGAGTCAGATTCTAACGACAGATGCCTCAGACATAGCTTGGGGAGCTCATCTGAATGGAAAGTGGATACAAGACAAGTGGCCTGCCAGACTACAGCATCTACATATCAACATGAAGGAGATGTTAGCAGTCCAGTTTGCATTAATGGCTTTCAAGGAGTTACTTCTTCCAGGGCAGGTGTTGATTCTAACAGACAACACAACTGTCATGTGGTACATCGACAAACAAGGGGGAACACATTCTTATCCTCTATGCAGGCAAGCAATGATTTTGTGGGAGACTGCGCTCAGCTTGCAACTAAATCTTCAGGCAAGGTTTCTGCCGGGAGCACAGAACTCCTTAGCAGATGTGTTAAGCAGGCAAATCATGGATCCCCACGAGTGGAAACTGGATCTTCATGTATTTCGGAAATTGACAGTGTCATGGGGAACTCCAGACATAGATCTGTTCGCTTCTCCACTAAACCACCAGCTGCCAAAGTTTTGCACGAAAAGGTTTCATCACACAGCTTGGAAAGTGGATGCTCTTTCTTTCAGTTGGAAAAATCTTCATGTGTACGCCTTTCCACCTCTGCCTCTCCTCTCAAAGGTACTCCTAAAGGTCAGACAAGACAAGCCAAGGATGATTTTAATAGCTCCAGATTGGCCTCTGCAACACTGGTACCCATTACTGAGGAGTCTGGTAAGGAAGCCTCCATGGCCCTTACCTTTGATTCCACACCTATTGTCTCAGAGGGACGGTCATCTACTCAATGTCAAGCTTCACTCTCTTCATCTAACAGCCTGGCATATTCTGTTTTGAACCACAGCAGGTCTCAACTTCCTCAACAAGTTTTGAATGTGATTATGGAAGCCAGAAGACCTAGTACAAGGAAAGTGTACGCAGAAAAATGGAAGAGATTTTTATTTTGGAGTGCAGCAAAGGATTTGGAGGTTTCTGAGCCTAATTTGAGTGTGGCTCTTCAATATCTTACTGAGTTATTGGACAAAGGTTTGTCTTTCTCTTCCATTAAGATTCATGCTGCAGCAATTTCAGCTCACTATGATTGTGACCCACCATTGTTTTCTCATCCTTTGTTCAAGCAATTTCTTAGAGGGGCAAAGAATATAAGACCCCACGAGAGCTCCTACTCCTGCTTGGGATCTCAATTTTGTGTTGGAGAAACTTACTCTACAACCTTTTGAGCCTGCGGCTACTGCTGAATTGAAATACTTGTCATGGAAGACTGCTTTTTTGTTGGTCATTACTTCTGCAAGAAGGGTTTCTGAATTGCAGGCCCTTATGGCGGTTGAGCCTTTTTTGATTTTCCATAAGGATAGGGTATCATTACGTACTAATTCTTCCTTTATGCCTAAGGTGGTTTCTAGTGTGGCTTTAAACCAAACTATTCATTTGCCTACTTTATGCAGATCCCCAAAATAAGGGGAAAAGATTTTGCACACTTTAGATGTACACAGGCAGTTGCGTTATTATTTAAGCAGGACTAAGGATTTTAGGCAGTCTCAGCAGTTGTTTGTTTCTTTTGCTTTGAGTTCTCAGGGCAAGCCTGTGTCAAAACAAACTATTTCTAAGTGGATTGGGTTTTGCATTACATTTTGTTATTCCCATCATGGCAAGGAGATTCCAGCTGGGATTAGGCCTCATTCCACTAGGGCTACTGCCACTTCAACAGCATTTCTAAGGGGTGGCAACTAAGGATATTTTGGAGGCAGCTACTTGGAGTTCAGTGCATACTTTCTCTAAGCATTACCACCTTCCTCTCTACTCTAAATCTAGGGCTGGTTTTGCCACGGCTATTTTGCAGGGCATGTTGACAGCTCCTGCTTCTTTATGATTTGCCAGCCTCCCTTACCTCTGCTTTGGGATTCTACCCAAGTGTTAGGACTGCAGCAATGTGGGATGAAGAACATAGTACAGTTTTGTACCTACCATAAATGTAGATGTTCGAAGATCCACATTGCTGCAGTCCAATTTACCCTCCCTCCTTCCCCTCTGTGTTTAGGGGTGGTTGTGTGGGTGGGGTTGTACTTTTGTAAATTTGTATATATTGTACATATATTTGGTACAGGAGTGTTTGGTGTTTTTTGGTTTTGGCCTTATCTTTTTAGGGTCTTCTGACATCCGGGGCAAGAAAAGACTGAGGATAGGACGTCGGTCATGCGCATTTGTACCCTGACGTCCTGACGTCAGACTAATGCGCCTTGACCGACGTCAGCCTTATACTTTGGTATTCGGGCCGACTGGGACAGCGAACTACCCCAAGTGTTAGGACTGCAGCAATGTGGATCTTCGAACATCTACATTTATGGTAGGTACAAAACTGTACTTTTCCTGTTGTGAAGCTTTCCTTATTGCTGCATGTAATCTTCAACAATATTCGTACCCAATTGTGAGTAGTACATTTACTTTCTTGTTTATATTGTATGATATGTTAGTTTTAGAGCCTGCAATTTGGAGTCTTTTATTCTGATTGGAAGAAAGTGTGTGTTCCAAATGGAGTATTCTAGGTACTATTGTTACTCTCCTGTGGTCTAAGGCACTAAGGCATTTGGTTACTATGCCTACAAAAGCAAACATTAGTTTTGCTATTAGCTGCATATTCTTTTGCTTGTCACTGCATTGCAACATTATTTCTTTTCCTGTTTATATGCATGCGGTACCTTTTCCATATGACACATGCAGCTTACCCCATCAATGCATTAGTACGTCTTTCACTGGAGTTTACATTTCACATTTGCCTTTTTCTGGGTTTAACTTGTCAGGCTGTCTGTCTCCTACCAGTCCAAATACTCCTTTAAGTCTTATAGTATTGAAAAATGTACTGTCTAACTGTCATCTCCTACTGTGAATAAGAGGAAGTCAGTGTAATCCATTCTTTGTGTGCTTACATCCGTTTGACTGTGTCTCTCCTGTAACTCAAAATACCATAAAACCATGCAGGCTGTATTACGCTGCCAGCACTGCTGAATGAGGATGCTACACTACCCTGTGTCCACCGTGAGTATCTGTAAATTCGATCTAATTGGTATAATGCAGTCCAGTAACCTATTACTTTCATATGGCATATGCAGGCTCAACTAATGTACATTCATTTATGGTGATATAATTGCAAATTGATAATACAGGACTTCCACATTACCTACAGATGACCTGCACACATTGATTCACTTTATACAAAGCTTTGCACATTAATTTGTGTAAAAAAAAAAAAAAAAAAAGCATTCTGTTTCCACTGCAACTCCATAAATCCTCCAATCTTATTGACCAGTATTTCTGCTTTTGTCTGGATATCACAACAATTTAAGGGAATACATTGTGAAAAACACAAATTAATCCCCCTCATATTTCTGAATTCTAAAGTTTGATATCTTCAGTGCATAGTATGTCCATTCAAACTACTCAAATGTATTTACTCCTGTTTCAACAACATATACAGGCTATCTAAATAAGTGATGCAAATAAAATATCAGTACAGCTTTAATTATTCCTGCTTAAGGAATATTATGCTTAAAAGTAAATCTAAACATTTAAATATTTAACCATAGCACCAGAAAAAAGCAGTGTTTTTTTATATACTGCAGACAGTATGATGTTTTATGAAGAGCAATGATTGTAAGTGCTTCCAGTTAATTTGAGAGGTTGTGTTGTAATAGTAGGAAATGCTTTTCTTTAAATACAGATTTAAGTTACTGGGTAGCCAGTGACATTTGCCCTCAGTGTTACTGTTCTAACATTTATTACACCAACCATTTGATGCATATTAACATAAATGTGACAAACATGACAAGCAGCAAATGAAATTTTAATAGCACACATTTATTTACCTCTACGGTGACACAATGCAATTAATATCAAATTACAAGCAACTGTTCACATTATATTAAGCAGATCACTGGCTTAAAGAATCCAGAGAGACCATTATTTCATGCAACAGAGAAACATTGATACCAAGGGACAGAAAATAAGTACATTGCAAAGTCACACTTTGAAAGGCTGCGTCTTTAATTATGAATAGTATATATTATCCTAGCATCAAAGGATGAAAGTGGTCATCCAAAGACAAATTATATTGAAATCTCCTACAGATGGACCTCTCTATCAAAGACAATTGATGACAGATTGCATAGCACCCCAAGTTGCTGTTGGAATGCATTCCTCGGCCTCATTTGCATTTAAATAGAGATTTTAAAATCTGCAGCTCACATGAGACTGTACATTTTTTTTTTAAACTAGGGAGGTAGGCTGGTGCTTTATCTCATTGTGATAAATAGCTTAAAGAAGTCCATTTCAGATTTATGTGGTGGAGTGCAGATAACCATACAACTGTCATAGTATACTACAATGAAGATAAAGGGGCGAAACTGTGAAGGAAATTCTAATTGAGCATTTTAGATTTTGTTCATCCCTTAGAACTGTTCTTTGTTTGTTTTGGTCCCAGGGTATCATATATCATATTGTTTAACCTTCATATGTTCATCCAGAAGTGTTTCAATTACACTTCAGTTAAAGAAACTAGTTTGTCTTGTACGTGTGTATGAAACAAAAGTTTGCAGGACAGCTAATGAACATCACACACCAGTAATACCGAAATGTAATTATTTACCAACGCAGCGTGCCCATTATCAGGTCTCATTTAATGCCCTAGCCTATTTTGCCTGTATTTCATTTTAATATGTTTTAAAGGCACACTGTATTTCAAGTGCAATGTTTCCTTCACAATACCTTATAGCACATGTAAAACTGTCCAGATCCCTCTATGTGTACTTATACGTATTCATATATATGTATGTATATGTGTCTGTGTACTTATACACAAACTAAGCATTATTGGGTAGTATGATGCTAAATATCAATACATCAGCAGAGAGTGTATGATCTGCATGCTTTGAAATGCATTCTATAAGGCTATGATTTTATTTTTTATTATATTTGGAGCATTAAATAAATCAAATTAGTACCTTCAGAATGAAATCTGGATGTTTCCTGCCAAACCCAGTTCTGATTACTTGTACCTTTTACTTCCTTTACCTCTCTGCCTGCAGACTGATAAATGGAAACTTCCTGTTTTTTTTTTTTTTTTTTTGTAGTTCTGTATTCTCATAATTTAGCCATCCAAGCCAGTTTCCTATTATCTTCCTTAGCACAATATAATTCAAATTGTGTAACAGTTAATATAAGCTAAAGAGAGCATTTCATTTAAGCCCTGTGCATAATATTTATATCAAAATATCAGATATGTTCAACAGTCTAAGAAACATCAGACAAAAAACATTGGTCTTCAAAAGAGTTTTACATATCACATCATATTACAGACTTTTATAACTGAATAGACATTGACAGCTCTGCTTGTGCTGAGGTACTTAGCTAATATATCAACAATTTTATCGCTGAAGAAATGTTCTTTAGGACCTGTTCATATTTAAACTGTCTAAATGAATGTTTTTCTATGTACTTTGACAACATGTTACCACAATAAAGAACTATAAAACAATAAATACATTTATTAAATACTAATAACATAAGAATAGCAGAGTCAAAACTTCAACTCCTAATCTTTTTGTTCAGAACAAATGACATATGAGACTTGCTTAAAGTACATGATTCAGCAGAAAATTTGCACCCCTGTTTTAATCTGTAGAAAAAGCTGAACAAAGAAAGTTATTTCAAATCTGGCTTTAATTTCAAATTACTTTCCAGTACTCTTTCCAGCAGTAGCCAATCAAAAGCTGTATTTTAAGTAATCATATGACTTATTTGTCAGCTCTTAGTTATGTAATTATTTCCTTGTTCTCATTTTGAAACGCAAGCTTTGCATAGTAAGCAGTCAGATGTACAGTTTAATTAGCATGTACAAGGGAGTCTGATTTTAACTGTAAGCAAACTGATGCATGCAGCGAGACTCAAGAATTATGAAAATTAGTCAGTTTATCACATATAGGTCAAAGGTTGTGAACATGTAAAAATGAACGCTATGAATGAGCTGTTAGTGACACCAGCTAATTTTACAGAAAATGTGGCCCATGGATAAGAACATGTAAATTGAATGTACAGCATTTTCCATAGCTTCATAAAATACAAATATAAGGAAATACAAACAACTTAAGTGTCCTGAAAAATATACTATGATTGGCTGACTGTAGACCATTTCTCAGGTAAAACTGGCATGTACAAATGAACTAGCTACACATTAACAAAGTTGCCACATATTACAGCTTATGACACTTGTGATGGGCTGCAAATACTATTTGCAGATATTACAAAGACATGCACCTGGAGCTCTTCTCACCGGGCCTATGCTGAAAATTGGCTTGTTTCAAGTTGGACTTTTCCAGTAAACAAGTGATAAATAAATGAATAAATAAAATAAAATCTATGAAACCTCATGTTACTTAGCTGACCTGCAAAATGTCATAAATACAATATCTAAAACTAGTAGACACAAACACAGCAACTCACAATGCAGAAGCCTACACAGTTGTACAAAATTGTTTTTCTAAGAGAGACCGGTGCAACTTGTGTGGTGGGAGCACTGCTTCTACCCACAAATCTCTACATATGCTTCCTCTGAAGTCGCACAAACTCAGATAAAGGGGAACATATTAAAAATGCACACAAAAAGTCAACTTCTCTCTTTTCCACGAGTTGCAAGATGTCACACTAAAGTAGACCACCTGTGATAAAGCTATATATATATATATATATATATATATATATATATATATATATATATATATATATATATATATATATATATATAAAACACCACAGCTGCACAATACCAGGTATGATGCCCATGCCCTGACCCAGCAATCAAGGAGTCACAATCCTCACCACTTAAAACCAGAGAGGGCATCTCATATATATGAGGAAAGGATAAAGAATACACACAGTAAAGTGCAATTTCCCTTAAGAGCACACAGAGATCACAGTCAGTCCAGGGCTGGTCGCTCCCTTGCTATCCAGCTCCCCAATAAGTCTCCCCACTGGCACAGATATAGGGTCCAGATCTCAGCCAAGTGGGCAAGCTAAAACCTCTAGCACCCTCTCTGTCCAACCAGTGCTTCATGTCCCTGCCCAAGTAGCTGATACACACATTTTGAGAAGAGTTTATACAACCACACAGACACTCCTGGGGAAAGCTTGCACAGGTTCTCTAGCTGTGCCCCTTTTTCCCCAGATTATACGGTAGTACCCTGCCACCACCCACTAATAATCATCAGCTACTCAAAGGCCCTTAAAAGTGTATCCAATTATTACTGTGCAATATTATTATCCAGTTGGTAAGTGTGACTAAACAGTCAAGGCTTATTTGGAGTGACTTGGACAGTAAACTCTAAATATGCAGTGTACTCTAGAGCTTAAAGTATCCCTACACAAAACAGTTACAGTTGAAAGGTTTTAAAATATTTAATAATAAAAACACAAGACAATACTTCTTAGTGCTAGTCAAGAGCTAGACATCACAGAAAAGCACTTAGTCTAATCTTTCTAATTTCCAGCTATTTCTAAAAGAAAACACAAGTCTAAAATAACTTGCATAAGAAAACCGGCAGAGTGCTGATGAGTTGGATGGTCAAGGCAAAAATGTTTAATGCCTTCTGATTCTCTCTGTTTAAATTGCTATCTTCAGTCCTGATTCCCATTGCATAATTTTTTACACTTTCTTGGGGTTTCCAGGCTGACAGATACTACATTCTTTTATCTTGCACCTGCGGGAAACTAGATCAATAAAAGACATTCCACAAGTAAACTCTAGTAATTATTCCTTAAGTTAAAACAATAGGCAAGATGCTTTACTCCAGACTCATCAACTCAAAATCTTAACTTCAATAATTTTAACTTCAAAGGACAGACAAAAAATGCTTGACTTAACTTTCTTTACAACAGAGGGCAATGTTGCTACATTGTTTTAAGTTCAACATTTCATAGCATATTCTTTCATTTAAGAAAACACGCTTATAATTCAACATTTCACAGTATTTTCTTTCAAATAAGAAAACAAGTCTGTAATTCAACATTCATATTTACAAATGACAGATTTATGTATAAAATCCTATCTGGCTAGGATGACAGGCTTCACATCACACTTAGGAGAAACTCCTCAAAACACACTGCACAGCTGTCCTTGGCTAACACTTGTTTAAAATGAGAGTATGTTTGGCTTCTCAGATGCTGAGAACACAGAAAACAGGGGGTATCCATGTACTGGCATAGAAAGAGTGACACTTTACTTGCATCAGTAGCCCCTCTGCCTTTACCTTCTTATCCCATTCTTTTGTTTTCTTTTTCCTTTCTCACGAGGAGGTCATTTTAATTATGGAGATCTTGTGACTCTGCTTTTCTCTGTCACCCTGATTGTTGGCTCAAACCAGGCATCCATTTTTTCAAGTGTTCTATTATGGTATAGGAGTAGCCTTCCTTGAAATATTCATGTGAATAATAAGGGAAAATTGCCATCTCCACTATAGAGCATATGTTGTACATTAATGTGGGTGTGTTTCAGTCCATATGGGGTTAGGTGATGAGAGAACTAGAGAGGCCATGAGAAATGTTCATTAACAATGCTTAGGCAACTTTATTTTAAAATGCAGAGAAATGATAGGTGCTATCTGTGTTGTATTACTGTCTACACATTTATTTTGAGACTAACAGTACATTTCTTTTTTTTTGTAAAATTTTCTAATCACTGAAATAAACTTAGATTTGTTTTAGTACTCTTATTTTGAAGTATCAGTTGTATGTGGTTATGTGAGTACTTTTAAGGGTACACGGTATGAAATCCACTGCATTGCTAAACTAATAATATAAAACACTGTAGTATTTCCTGTTAATGGAAAATGCATGATGGAATTGATGGAATATCAGAATTATTACATAATGAGTATTACTACAAAAGTAAGGTATACGCTGTCAACATCTAGCTGTCTGTCTATGCATTACTTGGACGTATGCTGAACTCATTTCTGTGCCTTTTATCATTTTGTAGGTTGTGAAATGTTTAGTGATGATTCATAACTTTACATTTTTAGAAAATGCAATAAATCCTATGGCAACCATATTAAAGTTCAAAACCCATAAAAGCAAGTCCCAAAACAGACTGTGTGGCCAAAAAATTTTCTTACATATACTAAGCCCAAAACATTTCCAAGAGTATTCCCTTTTCTCCAAGGTATGCTGATCTTGGAAATAGTATATATAGAAGTTCATTGGGTGTACAGTGTGCAGTGAAGGGGGACTTTCCTCTTGCAAAATAAATAAATAAATAAAAATAAAAAGCAATATTTGATTTCACTCTTCAGGATTTTCAGTCTATTTTCTGAGTCAGTCAGCATTGAGTTCTGACACTTCAGTAGGGAACTGATCCTGGTCAACAGTTTGCATTGTATAATTTTTATTGGTTAGGTGGTCCCTTCTGTGAAGAGCATGACCAGCTACAGCAGTAGTTATGCTGGTAAGTGAGGCAGGTTGACAGCCATGGCTGGACTCTTCTACGGGACATCCATGTACAAGTTGGGGATTGGGCACCTTCTAGACAAGTGACTTGTATACTAACAGGAGGTCTTTCTTATCTCTGTGTCGGTCTGTGACATCCAGAATTATCTTAATGATGACAGTGTTGATTTCAAGAGGTCTTTGATGGTATCATAAAATAATCAACAAGGTCAGCATATATCTTACAGCTCCTGGCAGTTAATTTTAAAGTATCTTTATCTCCAGTAGGTCATATGAAGGCAAGTCAGGTTGTCATACTAGACATGCATCATGCCGAGATGTGCACATATAGCTGTATGCTTCACATTATTTTGGAGCATGCACTTTGTGCAGCTGTACCATGGGTTCATTTGTGGTGTCATCTTACCCATTGTTGCTAGTGTTTGCCTTCTTACTGAGAAAATACATAGGCTGAGGAGGCTAAAGTTGCCTTCAGTGTCCATCACTCAGGGAAAATTGCTAAATGTGGGTGCTACTAAAGTGCCTAATGTTTCTGCCAATACCCTCTTGCAAGCCACAGACAGCCAGTGTATGATGCATGACGTTGGAAATGCACAGTGTAGAAGCAGACAATGAACTGAGGAACAATGATACTAAAACATAGGTGGTAAAGCACAGATGAATCTTGTTCCTTTGTGAAAAACATTCCTGTAGTGACTGCATCAAGGGACACAGTTTCCTATTAAGGGAAGTAGCAATTTCAGATATCGCTGATACCCTGACTTTGTTGTACCTCCCATTCAACCATGACATTTTTTTATTGCTCGGGTTAAACATCATGCTCAAGTAAGTAAAATGACCAATTGAATTAATGAACATGTGGCAAGAAATTGACACCCAACCCCATTCTGCTACCATCGGTCCCATCCATTAGATTGCATTGATCAGCAGCACTTACAAAGATGCTGATTAATGCCACCTTGAATTTCTTGATTTCATGATGGTTTTCTTGGTCCATGCAACCCCTAAGTTGCACCCTCAATGTCATGAAATGACATATCTAGTAGACTTGGTAGGGGTATATGTAGATGGTTGGGAATATGGCTAGATGTGCCACATTCATTTCAAAATCCTTGGGAAGACGAGGGGCACTTTCTATATCTCTGACCATAAACTCTCTCATATCAAAATGCAGCCAGATGTATGACCTGGCTTTCATAGCCTGCACAGCCACAAACCATTCAAAATGTGAGACACCACATAGCACGTTTTTTGGATTTTTGCCATTTTTCCAGGACCAGGATAACGTCCATCAACTGATGATATTTCACTGTGTGATGTGATTTTTTTTTTTTTTTTTTAGAGTAGGCTATTCATATGTCATTTGGTAAGTATTATGCTGGCTGCTCTTGTTTAATGTTGGGCACTTTAAGCCTAACCAATTCCCCTTTTAGTGCTAGAATTAACCTTTTCCTTTTGGTGTTGCATTGTCTTTACCCATATACTACCTCTAGTAGGAATAAATGGGATCATACCATCGTACCATATAAAATTTAAGTGGACTCGTGCATGGGATAAAGCATTTAAGAGCTGCCTTTGCCCATTAGTAGTACAGGGAGCAGTCCTGGGGTAAACATTCTGTTTCCCCATCCATAAGTCCAAATTGTATTTGAGTATGGACAGGTATGAACTTTTTATGTGGATGATTACTCTCTTCCAGACCAGCAGTATCCTTTGCAAGATATACCTGTCCTTCCAAGTCATTCTGTTGATGCTGCAGAAGAGGTTTAGATCCCTAGTCTTTTGATACCATTTGACTTGTTGGTATGCCATAAATCCATCAGTGCTGGGTAAGATCACTTTTTACAGTCTGTGGGATACTGAGTACAACCCACAGAGCACCCATAAGAAAATCACAGAGAACTCGGTGAGATAAAACTATGGAAAAAAGGGGAACTGTCCAATAAAATGCTCATAGCACACCAGGTGAAATACCCCACTTATGTACCCCCAAGCAGTGATATGTATACTGTCAAACTGCACGTGTGTTGTGTTCTCAGCAGTGTATTCTGTGCTACCAATGTGTCCACTGACACCTCTTCAAATTTTGTCTGCCATACTCAGCATATTTCTGTTTGTGTTGCTGAATAATTCTGCTCAATACTTAATAATACTAATAACTTAATACTGCTTAGAAAGACATGCATCTGGAACATTTCTCCCCAGGCCTCCACTGAAAATTGTCTTCGTTCCAAGTTGGGCTTTCCCGGTTAACAAATGTTAAATAAATAAGGGTCAGTACAGAAAATACATGACAACACATAATCTGTATTGTTTCCAGCTTTGTAGAAACAATGCAGTGTGCATCTGCTACTTTTAATTACCACCCTCTCTGCTTATTATATATCACAGATGGTCCTTAGTAACAGACTGTCCACTCAGTAGACTTAAATTTATATGTTGGTCAGTTAGCCTAGTTTAGTCATGTATGCGAGCTGATGCGGATATTTCCTCGGAGTGCTGCTAATTGATATACATTTCTGCACTGCTAAAATTGCATGTCATTCTACTTCCATACTGTCTTGCCATGATTCTTTGCATTACTGCTGGGCACACTGATATTTTCCTGCATGCTATTTAAATGTGTACTTGTTTATTTCATTATGTAAAACGTATCTATAATGTTCTTGAATCCCAAAGACTCCATTTAGTAATTGGTTCACATATTTTTTCATCATATCTAAATGAAAAACAACGATGCATAGATTCTGAACTGGAAGTTAAAATAGTAAACAGAACAAACAATGTTACACTTGGAGTTTAGAATCAATTTAATACTGCATGAAATGCAAACTGTGTACATACAAACCTTGTCTTTGAATATCTACCACGCTGCGTACATCCTAGAATACAGGAATAAGATTTCGCAGTAATGCTGCTTTGTTTTCTAGGCAAAAGTCTTTTATTGGAAAAGTAATTTTAAGTAAATGCCATAACCAAGTTGATTACAATGTACTGTCCAAAGTCTAAACTCACAATCATCCTAGTCTTGTCATATTTTAGAAATAAATAATGTCTGGCTAATCTATATTTTATCTTACCCCTAGCATTGACCATTTTTAACTTTTTACCCAGTATCGCTGCTTGCCTAGTGTCCCAGCAGTGTGCACACTGGCAGTCTTACGGCAGTCTGTTATCCCCTACTATCCCCCCACCCCCTTGTAACATCTATCCCTCCTTGTTTCTCACTATAACCTTTACACAAGTCTGCCAGTAGATGGCAGCATTCCCCCTCTAAGCCTCAGCAACATGTTATACATTTTAACCAGCACCCTGCTCCTCTCCGTCAGTTTATTCTTATTAGATAATTTATTATTCTCACTTGTTGTTACCCTGTCTCTTTTAGCCATAACCTGTTATACTCTGCCCCAACCGTAACCCCAGTTTTCAGCTCACCTTGGGCCTGCCAACACCTTTCACTACTTGTAGCGAATGCTCTCTGATAGTTTTTTTAGGCTTTCTCTTCCTTCTCTTGCACTTTCCTCCTCCTCTGCTTTATCCGCTCCATTCGCCCTTCAGGCTCACTCCGCTCCCCTATCTGGCCCCCCCATATCCCACCGGGCCCCCCACCTCTATAGCCACATAGGCTGCATCTACAGTGGGAGTAGCTATCACAACAACCCCTCCCTCTCCTTTGGCAATTTCCCCTCCCTCTTAATTGCTCCACCTACTATTCATTGCTTACCCCACAGCCTGTACTACAGCTTCAGAATCATCACATACCTGTTCTCCTAGCCTACCTTCTATATCATGCCTATAGTACATTAACTATGCACACCATACCAGCACAGCTATTGCTCACTATACTGCTACCCTCCTCCCTCTACCTTCTACTTCGCCTCACCTGTCTCCACCCATCCACATAACCTCCACTCACCTAAAAAAAGAAGCCACCTACTCAGTCCACATTTCACCTCATCTCTATTAATCCACTGACTTTCTTCTCTTTACCAGAAAATTCCTTGACACATTATATATAACCCCCCATGCCTCATAATCCATATCCCTTTCACTATCCCCCCACCAGCTCCAACCAAGAGCATGAAAGAACTAGATCTAGCCTCCTTTCTGGAGATATGTACCCTAATCCTTAGCTGACCACCAATCATACTACTAAAACCATTCCAGAAGGTCTCTCCTTTTCTCTACTATTAATGCTCAAAGCCTCTGCAATAAACTACCCAATTTCCACACTTGGCTCTCCCATAACCAACCCGACATTCCATCAATCTCTGAAACTTGGCTCAAGCCTCTTGGGAAAGGCTCAAAAAGCACCCCCCCCCCCAAACTACAGAATTGTAAGAAATGACAGAACTCAAAAGAAAGGAGGTGGAGTAGCCCTAATCTTTTTCCTCCTCCCTAACAGTAACCTCTTACTCCAACTCTATACCTCAATTCATTACAGCCGAAATAACCCCTTGGCCCTCCTAAAAATTAACAACCATAAAAACATAGTCATAGCTGCTCTATACATTCCACTGGGAAATATCCCCATCCTTGAATATATTCTCTCCTGGTTCTCTGCTAAAATTAACAATGAAACAATTATCCAAGGAGATGTTAATATTAACCATTTCCCATCCCAACAATATCTCTAACAGTGCCACCATGCCCGATTCCATTAGCGATCACCTTCCTGCCTTTGCACAATGATCACCTTCCTCACTGCACCTACAGCATAACTAATTTCAGCCCATACTCTCACAAATTTCAACCCTCAATCCTTCTCAGACTGCTTAAAACAATTGACCTAGAATCTTCTTAAAACTCTTCCTCTCGACAACGCTGTCACTTACTTCAATACTTTATTCATTAACCTACTTAACAAATTTGCTCCCCCTAGAATCAAAAGAGTGAAATCTAAAATCATCCCCTGGCTTTCAAAAGAAACAACCCTCATGCATACCAGTGATAAATCTTGGAAACTTTTCAAAAATTACAAATCTCCTAGCTCCCTTAACAAATATAAACAGCTTCACAATAGAGTTCAAAAACATATTGATTCCAACCGGAAATGCTACTACTCTAAAGTCCAAAACAGTCATAAATCCAACCCGAAGAAATTCTAGAGTAGCATCTTTGCCCTCCTTAATCCTGGCAGAAGAGTTGACCCGACCCTAGTGCCCCAGGTCATACTATAGCTTCCAAATTCAACTCCTTCTTCATAGACTCAATAGCCAAACTCAATGCTTCTTTCCCTAAAAACTCCTTGGCTCCATCGAAATCTCTCAACTACAATCCCTCTCCTGCCACCAATACCACCCAACCCCCCTTCTCCCTAAAACTCATCCCTGTCAACACCATAAAAAAACTGCTTCAGATATTAAATTCATGCTGTAATGCCCCTGACAACTTACCATCCAAATTCCTCAAGTTAGCTGCTGACGGCATAGCTCTCCCTGTCTGTATTCTTAATTGCTCCATCCAAGAATCCTATATACCCCTTTTCTGGAAAAAAGCCTTCATCATTCCCTTGCACAAAGTAGGCAACAACACTGACATCTCAAATTTCCACGTCATAAACTTACTCTACCCCCATCTCAAAAATCCTTAAAATGTATTTACCTACTACTCCTACCTTACCTTCCAGACAATCATCTCCTGTCCCCAACCTAACATGGTTTTCGCCCCAGACACAGCACCACCATAGCCCTTCTATCCTTCCTTGATAATAACTGTGCTCGCAACATAGGCAATATTGTATCTAGCCTTTACTTAGACCTATCTAAGACCTTAACCATTTTCCATACCCTACTTTTGTCCAAGCTCTCGCATCTTAATCTTTCCTCCATCAATTTTTTTTTTAGTTACATCTCAAATAGGCAACAAGCCGTTAAGTGGAATAACTGTACTTCCTCCTATCTCGCCACTACAATAGATATCCCCTAAGGATCTGTCCTGGGCCCCTTACTATTCAACATATTCATTAACAACTTCCATCAGTGTATCCCAAATGCCAAACTTGTTCAATACGCAAATGACTCTACCATCATCTGCTCTGCTGATTCCCTCTGCAAACAAATACAAGAAACTCAGACTGCCTTTAGCAACACTAAGACATGGATGCTAAGCAGTCATCTAACTCTCAATGCAACTAAAACCAATCTCATGATCTTTACCCCATCAAGAAACACTGAAATAGACATAAACTCCTTTTATATAGTAAGCCAAAACTTGACGCCTAGTGAAATTGTCCCCGATACTAAGTTTCTTGGTGTCCTTATTGATGAACAACTGAATTTTGACATTCATCTTCAAACTAACATCAAACAAACTAACATCAAAAAAACACACCAGAAATTCAGAATGCTTTATTGTCATAATCATTCTCTCACTTCAACTAGCTTACCCTCTCCATCACTTACCTCCTCTCCTCTCTCATGTATGGTAGCACCCATCCTTACTATTTTTCAAGCCACCCTCAAAGCTAAACTAGCATCCTGCTATAAAAAAATCTCCAAGGTCGCTAGCAGCTCCAAATCCTCCTCTCACCACTGTGACTCCTTACACTCCTTAAACTGGCTAGAACTTCCCAACTCTCTCTTACATTCAACTCTCTACTGCCCATAAGCTCATTTTCAAGCCATCCCATTGCCCCCCTCCCTCTCCTGCAACCTTACTCCCAGATCGAACTCTCGGGTACAATAACCAAAACCTCCTAGAAGTATTAAACCTTCACGTACTCCTGGCCAACTGCTATTGTCATTCTCCCTTGCTCAAAAATGAAACTCTTCCTCCCCACATCCGAACCATCCAGAACGTCTCCAATTTTAAATCATTAGTCCATTCTTATCTCTCATCTACTTGGGAATGTTCCTGCTCTCACCCCTCCTCCCCCTCTTACACCCCCCTCCCCATATCCTTCTACCGCCTCTCTCAGTAACTTTACCTAATACTAACCTTCCTGGTTTCCTCCTCCTTTCACATCTTTTCCTTCTCCCTTTTACACTTGTATAGTGTTGGCATCTGATTCCCACACAAGACAGAGTGCTTTATTATCGCATAAGGGTTCATCTTTCATAATGATAGCAAATTTTAGGTTTGTAAAGATTTCTATTAATACCCGACAGATTTTCTCTGTTACCAAGTTCATACTTTGGGGGGGGGGCTTCAGTTAATACCATGGAGGTTTTTGCTGTTGCAGTATACTTTTTTTAATTCTTGTATGTAATTATTAATTTTTGCTGATCTTTTTTTTTTTTGTATGCATGTATTTGGAGCTTTTATTCCCGGGCCTCCATTGAAAAAGGGCTCATCTCAGCCGAGTGGACTATCCTGGTTAACAAACTGCAGATAAAAAATAAAACAAACTGCAAATAAATAAGTAAAGTCTTTTGCATGTATGGACAAATATTTTCCTTACATAGTTTAATAAAATGCATTCCCTGAGATTCAGAAACTTGGCATACACCACCACTCAGTTGCTAATGCAAACAGACCATGTAGTGCAATGTGGCTCAAAGCAAATTGACAATGTAATAGTAGGCATTTCCACCACGATGATTATCTAATTAAGGAATCCACTAACACAATTCCAACTGCCCACAAATTGAAGACCATACGGTAACTGCAATTACATGTTCTGTGAATCACCATGAATGCATACAGCCAGGATCATTCACACACAGTTTTGTTGATGCTAGAACTATTGACAGGCATATGTGCCTTATTGCAATGTCCTTATCAATTTTATTATTAAATAGAGGAAGTGAAGGAATTATAAAATGGACAGAAATGGAAAAATGCAATCAGAGCAACATACCGAAGAACACAGCAAAAGGAAGGGTGGTAGGCAGTGGAAAATTTTTTTTTTTCAGGGAAGGTAGATGGTGACAGACTAATGGATTGGTAACAGGGCCAGCAAACACAAAACACAGACAGAGTGACAGCATTGTTGCTGATACAAATGGAGACATAATGCAGACACAGCTGCAGAGAGAGGAGAAGCATTTGAGCTGGAGGATTGGAATACAAAGAAAGGGGAGAGACTGAAACACAAAGAAGGGAACATCATACTGGAAAATAAGAATGTGGGTGATGGCCATCCTTCATGCTGCCTAAGTCATCACACATGCAAAGAACATTTCTTTCTGCACCTGCCCTCTCTGCTGGGTCCTGCCTGTGTTACCATGCTGGACAGTGCCAGGCAGTGGTTCAGTCCTGCCAATCACACAAGAAACACAAAGAAGGGAACATCATACTGGAAAATAATGTGTGATGGCCATCCTTCATGCTGCCAAAGTCATCACACAGACAAAGAACATTTCTTTCTGCACTTGCCCTGTCTGCTTGCCTCTGCCTGTGTTACCATGCTGGACCGTGCCAGGCAGTGGTTCAGTCCTGCCAATCACACAAGGACATTCTCCAGTCAGCAGATGCTGAATACAAACTACTGCATGCAATTTACTGAGTGAGTGCGACAAAGCCCATTCCTGGTGAGGCACCATCAGAGGCCACATGGAATCCTATAAGTCGTGTCCTCCCCCCACACTACATGACCTACATCACCCTACACAGACAGCCCTATTGGCAGATAGTGCCCAGACAAGAGATAGAAGAGCAGAACAGCAGTGTGGTGATAACTGCTGGACGACTGACACTTAATAAAATAGAGAAATAGATGGAGGACAATAAAAACATCATATAAATATAGAAAAAGGGCTAAGGAGAAAGAGTTTTTCTGCCCCTCAGGTCTGTTTTGGACTATTAGGCAAAAAGGTCGCTAGAGAACTACCAAATGCGAGTTCAAAGGTGCATTAAGACCAATTATACTATCATTTTCCAGTGTATATCTTGGAATACAGTACAGATATTCAGCTGGAAGACAGTACAGCCCATGAAAGGTCATCTCTTATGGCAAAAGGTCAAGGAAGGAATTGCTGTGATGTAATAAGCAGTAGTACAAGGCAAGGCAGTCATTAAGGTATCATGTCCTGCATATGCCATGTATAAGTAGGACTTCCATGGGCATTGTTAAAAACTGCATGCCAAATATGAGAAATGTGACTTCTGTGTAGGACTGTTAGGGATGTGGCAGCATGACAGGGGAATGTATCCTTAGGTATGTGTCAGGAAATGGCAGTCAGCATGATGTAGGTATAAAGGCACCAGCATATGTTTCTTACCCTGAAAGTGTTATCACCAATAGCAGGCCTTTTCATAGGGCCTATGTCTTGACACATATGTACAGTGCACATGTTTCCAAATGTATTTACTATTCCTGGCTGAGGTTGATACTTGTAACCAGAGCCCATCTATAATTTAGGGAAGTCAGTTGTCATATCTAAATTGCTATACAATTACAGTTATGCATTTACCCCTTTGTCTGAAGAGAGACTGTGTATATCTTTGAAAGAAGAAACAATTCTCCTCTCTCTCTTTAACTGAAAATTGTATATCGAAAATTTTCACAAAGCACAGTTCCTGCAAGACCCTCAGTGATTATGCACTTAGTTACACTAAAATGCACCTGTCATGCTTAGATGATGATCAACTCAAGAACAGTGTTTCACCTATTTTTCATTTACCACAGAAGATCAAGGGTTGGACAGTGCAGCAGTAGCGTTGTCGCCTCATAGCAAGAGGTTCTTCGATTCGATTCTTGGCTGGGGTGCCTTCTGTGTGGAGTGTGCGTGTCCTCCCTGCATTCGTGTGCATTTCCTCTAGGTGTTCTGGTTTCCTCCCACATTCCAACACCTGCATCTGGAGCATTTCTCCCCAGGCCTCCTTTGAAAATTCGCTTTGTTCCAAGTTGGACTTTCCCAGTAAACAAATGTTAAATAAATACCTTTTGAGATCTCTGTAATAGTGCTATACATTGCTCACCAGAGTAGGTGATGCCATATGCAGCACTCACAACTTTAACAAGGGAGTTCCAGGCATCCACCTTTTACTAGGGACCCTCATAAGTTGTCCTCCGTAAGTGCACCTGGAGATCTCTATAAATGAGGTACAGAAATATTTTAGATTTATTTGAAGACCATTTAGGAGCCCTGTCATCTTTAATGCCTTCATATGCCATGGCCACTTCACAAGTCATAGTCCAGGGGAATGTGGTAGCTCATTCAAATCAGTATAGGTTGCTATCACAGGTACCTGACTTGCAACAGCAGACATCGTTAGTGCACCATACTACACTGTCACCATTTAGTGTCAGGAACATACATAGTAAAGCAAGATGGCCTTAGGGTGTGAAAAGCACAAGTGTGTGCACGCATATATGCGTGTGTGCATGCACACAGCCTGGAGTAAATCTCCTAACTTTGGTCTTTAATACCTCTATGGGCCATGGATCAATGTTAAATTAATTCACATGACCGATGTGCTTTGCAGCTACCCCTGTGGGAGCACAATCAAGACCAAAACTCATTGTTCAGCCTTGAACAAGTGTGCAGTGCAAGAAAAGTGTGGTTCAGAGACATGTACTTGAAATTTGGTCCTTAGTATAGTGGCTCTGCTATTACATTTAAAGTGCATGATAATATTTTTCACATCCGTTACAGTGCTCATTACTCTAGAGATTTATTACACTTTTTCAAAAAGATTACACTGAAGTGCTGAGTATTATTTTTTGATAGTCCAAAGTACTACAACTGAGGTAACTGTACACGGTATATTGTTTGCATATGCTGCAGAATTGGTTTGATACATCAGCTGCTTTTCTACTACTGTTTTTACAGTAAAAGGGGTTGGGAATTTGGAAGTGGTAACACCTGACTTCTGACTGCGTGATAACCACACAGGAAGGGGTTGTTAATATAGCAGGAAGTGTACTTCTACTCTACTTTTTGTTTGTCTCAACATAACACTGGCTTGCAAGATGCTGGCTATCTAGGGCTGATGAGTACTTTAAAGACTCAAGCTTTTCATATCGTTGCCTCTGTTTTCCTCTGCACTATGAGAGTGTTTGCGGCAAACATCTTAATAAAATGTGGAGTTGTGATAGGGTTCTGATGAGAATCTTTAGTGTCTTACTCTTGTTTGGCTGTATTTTTCTTTGTGAGGTATTTTTTTTTGTAGTCCAAGATGTGGTTGTGGTGGTGGGGGTGGGGGTGGGGGGGGGGAGTACCTTTTCACCCTGTGACTCCAGGTTGTGTGAGTGGAGGAAACCGTGTCTTTTTTTTTTTGGGTGATGCCCATCGACTTGAGAGGTTCTGTTTACACAGTTCACACCTGTCACTTTCGTTTCTAGGACACAAATAGAGTGTCTGTGGGTTCTGTTCATGCAGCTTTATTTCATGCAAACACATTACTACTGTTGACTATTGACTCTAACTTAAATAATTTGTATACAAATAATGTCCAAGATCTTGCATGCTTCCTCCCTCGCTGCTCCTTCAAAATGGCACTTGGTGTTTGCACGTGTGGAATAAATATATGTGCACATACAGCCTCGCATGCTTCTTAAAGATAGAGCACAAAGTTTATACTATGATCTTCATCTCCCTCTTTGAGAAATAGACCATGCAGTTATGAGTTGGTTTGGTATGCAGAAATTGCAGATATCTTTTTTAGTCATGCATTTATACCATATTCAGACATACAGGTATATACAATCAAGTCCACGTTGCTGAGAATTTCACACTTGATTTTTACCATCTGACATAAAGTGGAGTGTTAACCTTTAGCAGTTGGAACTGTTTCTGTCAAGTGATTAACCTGTGGAATGTTGAAATCACTTTCTGGAATGGAGTCAGAATTTTGAAGTCATTCTGGCCTTGAAATAGTGTCCAACTCACTCTTCACTTTAGAACCCGCATTACAGATACTGCTGCAATTGCAATGATGATGATGACGATTCTGGTACAGGAAGAGGTCTGTGATTTCTCTTATACTCTATGCCTTCAGGGTTTACCAAGTAAGATCTCTGCTCTGCACAGATGCCAGTAATCTGTCCTATTTGATTGAATTTCTTTGTTGTCTGAATTTGTACAGTCTCTCCTTCCGTCAATGGACGAAGTAATCTGTTTTATCGGTCATAACACGATTTCTGGGTATTACGCTTCTTAATCACTTGAGAATAGATGTTTTTAATGTTCTTCGACTTAGGATGCAACAAACTTAAAGAAATAGGTAAAGTAGTTCTATTGCCTGGAAATTAGTCCCTGAGCAAGTAAGCCAAGAATATCATCACGAGTTATGTTGTGAGATTAAGCAAATTCAAGAACTCATCAGCATTGTCAAGCTTTGACTTTTCAAGTAATTGCTTTACACTCTGCACTGCTTGTTCAGCTAGATCATTGGACTGAGGATATTCAGGACTACTAGTTACATGTGCAAAGTCTCATTATTTTGCAAATTTCTGAAACAACTGGCTAGGAAATTGAGTACCATTGTAAGAAAAAAGTTTGTGTGGACTACCATGAACTGAGAAATGATGTTTCAACTTAACAGCAGTTGAGG
This sequence comes from Protopterus annectens, assembly GCF_019279795.1. Classification (NCBI taxonomy): domain Eukaryota; kingdom Metazoa; phylum Chordata; order Ceratodontiformes; family Protopteridae; genus Protopterus; species Protopterus annectens. Next base: position 737,003,087 of record NC_056750.1, on the reverse strand, counting down.
TAAATTGGTAGTAGGTTTATCTCACACCAGCTTGAATAAGAGGCTACCAAAACTAAGTAGTGTTGATAGTTCCACTCAAAGATATTAGTTGCTACAGTATTTCAGGAAATGGACTTCGCTGAAGCAGTTCTTTGCAAATGCAGTTTGGTACTATTCCACACTAAAGTAGAAAGAACCCTATCAATGTCTTTCTATAATGGACAAACTACTAATTCTTGTGGTTTTCTCTTAGTGGATGTGGTTCGTGGGTGACCACAATGCAAAATCTGAATGTATTCTTGTAAGGAAGCAGGAACAATAATTTTGGGACCTTTTGAAAATAATTCCATCTTCCATCAACAATTCATCTCCGTAAGGAAAATACATTTGCATTTCAGGTGATACACTAGATTGCTTTGATGGCCATCCATCATTAATATAGTGATTGAGCTTCTGCAAAACTGGATCAGTCTGAGTGTGATCTCTTAACTCATCAAGTCTAGTGGTGGAAAAATTATGCACTGACATCATGTCAAGGTCAAAAGTTTCTGCGTTAAGCTGTTCTATTGTTATCCTGGGAGATATGGATAAAGTAACAGCCAGTTAGAGCAATTTACCTTTAGAGTGACCATTCTGAAGTTGTACTTTGGAGCATCATTCTTTGTAATTTCACTGGAGTGGAATGCATAGGCTTCTTTAGAATGATAACTAGAGGCTGAGGATCAGTTTCAATCTGAAAAGCTCGACCATAAATATAATTAAACTTGGAGCATGCAAATACTATTGCCAACAGTTCCTTCTCAATTTGAGCATATTCTGCATCTCAGTTTGAGTTAGTGTTCTAGATGCATAGGTTACTGGTCTGCCACCTTGAAGTAGAACTGCACCTGGTCCAAATTTTGAAGCATCACAGGAAAGACTAACTGGTTTGTTCACATCATAATATCTTAATGTAGGTGGGGGTGGCAGTTTTCTGCTTACGGTCTTCAAATGCCTTCTGGTGTTCTAACCAAGGAACATTTTTGCATGTGAGCTCTCTTAAAGGTGCTGTCTATTCACTAAAGTCTGGTATAAATTTGCCTAAATAATTGACCATGCCCAGAAAATGCTGAAAAGCTTGTACAATATCTGGTGTTGACAGTTCAAAAATAGCTGCTTGTTTGGTCTGGTCTCAAACCTGTCCTATGTACGTAACTTCTGGAAGTCTAAATTTGCACTTCAGAGGATTGAGCTTCAAGTTAACTTCATGTGCTCTGTCTAGAACTTTTAGGTTTCTGTCATGCTCTGCCTCACCATTGCCTCCAACCATTAAATCATCTACTATTATGGCACATGGCTAAACTGAAAACATTTGCTCCATTGCATGCTGTAAGACTTCACTTGCAGAATTTATTCCAAAGGGCATCCTTGGGAATCTGTATCTGCCAAATGGATTACCAAACATAGTTAGAAATGAGGATTTGTGATATAGCATCACTTGACAAAATGAACTCTCTTCATCCGAAACAGAAAATATAGTGGCATTCAGTATTAGAGCTGCAACGTCTTCAACTGTGGGCATAGGGTGATGCGGTCTTTTTAATGCTTTGTTCAGATCTCTTGTGTCAAAGCATATTCTGATTTCATCTGAGCCTTTTTTGTGAGCGGCTACCATGGCTGACACCCATTCCATTGGTTTTGTGACTGGACAAATCACACCTTGCTGCATCATTTTATCCAACTGAGCCTTAACTTTATCTTGCATAGCTACTGGAACTCTTCTTGCTGGTCTGACTACTGGAGTGACCTCTGGGTCTAACTTCATGGAACACACAACTGGAAGTTTGTCTAACTTGTCATTGAAAACATCAGCATACTCTGAGAAAATGGCTACTGAAAAACTGGAACACGGAAATGCACTTAAGTGATGAAATTCTTTAGCAAAAGAAAGGTTCATTTTTAAACTATCTTTGAGACCCAGTAAAGATTGAACTGGTCTTGAGAACATGTAGAATAACAAGTTGTAACAGTTCTCGTCCAAATAACATGAAAGTATCAGTGAACCTTCGGTCTGAATTTCTTTACCTCCATAAACAACAAGTCTCGCAATACTGGTTGCACTGAGTTGTTCATCATTTCTCACTCTAGCAAATGTGTCTGCTGATATAACATTACACTTTGAACCAGTGTCTACTTTGAGCTCTGTGGATTTTCTATTAATCCAGACGGTAGAAACGATTTCACTTCTTGATAAGTTAATCTTAACTTTCACCAAGCACTGATGCACCATCCACATAGAAAGCTAACTGCTTCAGCTCTACTTGATTAACTTGCTTTTTTGTGCGACTTTTCTTTACAACTGTGTGAGGCTTACTTGATTTGCAAAACTTTTGAAAATGATTAAATTTTTTACATTTCTGACATTGTTGACAAATATGCTAAGCATTTCTCTCTCTTAGACTCGTGATTTGCAACACGATTGCAACAGTTAAGAATAAAGCTAGATTTGGGTTTTGCTGATTCATACTTATACTAGTAAGCTCCTTTTTTAGAAGTTTCTGGAAAGCTGAGTGGCTTCTTTGGAAAACCTGTAGTTTTAATTTGTTCAGATTTTATTGGCTATGAATGTCATGTGATCACTCTTTTGATATAAAACAGTTGTTGGAACACATGCCTGTCTTTCCATTGAAGAAGGGTTGTACCCAAAAGCTGTATGCTCTGCACATTTGTACATTATATGTATATGTAATTTTATTAAAGTTTTTACAAGCTATGAGTGTTTCTTGGGTTGACCTTTTCCTGTGGTTCATGTTGTTAATGCCAGACCTTGTTTATTGCTTGCTTGAACTGTTTTTCTGTCACCTCATGGATTTGGCAAAGCACTGTGGCCTTGCTCAACATTAAATCACTGTCGTGAAGTAAAGTCTTTCTCACAGCAGCATTAATACCACATAAAAGCCTGCCCTTCATCAGCTCATCTTTTAAATCACCAAACAGACATGTTTTATCTTTATTTCGCAAGTCAGTTATATAAGCAGAAAAAGTTTCCTGGCTTCTGATCTGTAGTGTAAAACAAATGACTTTCTAATGTAATATTCATCTGGGGGGTTACACATTTCTCTAAATTGGCACTTCAAACACTTGGGGTCTTCCCTTGATTCAGCTTGTACATCAATATGGCAGTCTGCACTGCGTATACTGCTGGTGCATACACAAATGAACACTCTTTCTATGGCGTCTGACCCAGCTAAGTTTAGCAAAATGAATGCCCTTATGCATGCATCTCTATCTGCAGAAGCTGTTTGTATAAAAAGGTTTACCTTTACAAAGCCAAATCACAGTGGTGTGATTGCTCATATGAGCAAATCGTAACCATGAAAATGAAAACAGTGTCAGTTTTATATGCTCGAAAATCAAATTGAAAAGCAGATCCGCTGATTAAAGAACATAAATGTCAGAAAAAATTGTAATTACGTTTAAAGCAGGGGGGCAAACCCCCCTGCACCCCCCACACCCCCCCCTACTTTAATATTCTAACACCAAGAGCACACTACAGTGGGGGGCGCAGGGGGGCTTGCCTCCCCTTCTTTAAACTTCGCTCATTGCACATTTGACATTTTAGGGTGGATTGCACTATAGTGGGGATTTGGAAATGGTCGAATTTGAATGTGCACTTGCTCATTGGACATTCGATCCCTTTTCCGTTAGGCATTTTCAAACTGCCTTTCGGACAATTGCTGTTCGCCCTTGTGCAGTATGCACACATGAAAGTAAACCGTATAAAAACATTGTACTGTTGCTCAGATATTCTCTAGTTCTCTGCAATATTCTGATCAAATACAAGTGGTAGGGGTTTTCAAAATCCGTCTGCCATATTAACACATACCAGCGAAGGGTTTTACAAATAAGCATAAACGTACACACATGCACATATGCCAGAATTAATGCTGTAATTGAACAATGTTTTTGACCTCTGAACTTATACATTTGTTGGGCTTTTCGGAATTATGCGAATAGACAAACTCGTAGTACTTTCAAGTAATTGGACTTTGTGACAGAAACTTCTCTGGCATTTTGATACTTTTGTAATGTGGAAAGGGCAAAAATGCTAGTCATTTACCATCATTTGCTAAAGTAATTCATCATCACTTCAAGAAACATTCGAGAACTTCACTATGTGACTGAATAACTCACGAGCACTGTAACACTATTGTAATGTCATCTTTTGTAAGCACACACCTCTTATCAGTGTAAGAAACATGCCAAGTAACTGCACAATTTGAATAAATCCAACATGCGTTGTCTTAAACTCTAACTTTTCAAAGTAATTGCACTTTGGAATAACTGCATACAGCACACTTAATTTCTCCAAAATGGTGATAAATTACTAGGTACTCTCTACAGTACAAGAAGCACTCTGTAATGGTGGCACTTCGTGAATAGACACACCCAGCACAAGAAACATTTTGAAATGTCTATGCTTTGACTGTATCACATGACGTAGTTGCACTTTGCGCACAATAAACTCTCTGGAATACACGCACAGTAATAAGCACACACTGTAAGCTCTTTTACACACTTCGACATACTTTGAATAACTCTAGTTATGCCCTTGATACAGTATGACCTTGTAGTTATGCATACAGTTGTCTTGCTTTATTTTGCTCAATGTGCCCTTTATTTTTCTTTATTATATTCGTTTTGCTCATTTAAGCCCTTTTCATGCCCAATTTACTTTTCTTGTGCTTGTTTGACTCCAAACATGCCCACCGTTGCCTTTAACACACTCATTTTGCTTTAAAGTTAATCATTCTATCAAATTCTTCTTCTTTCGGCTTTTCTCGGTTAGGGGTCGCCACAGCGGATCACCTGTCGGTTCATGATTGGCAGTGGAGTTCTACGGTGTCGTTGCCAGCCCGGTACCCAACCTTCCACAAAAGACACGCACACTCACTCCTAGGGCCAATTTAGTGTGTCCAATCCATCTACAGCATGTCTTTGGGATGTGGGAGGAAACCAGAGCACCCGGAAGAAACCCACGCGACTACAGGGAGGACATGCAGACTCTGCACAGAAGGCACCCCACCCGAGGATCAAACAGGAGAACCTCTTGCTGTGAGGTGGCAATGCTAACCGCTGCACCACCGTGGCCGCCCAATCATTCTATCACATACTTTTCATTAATTAAAGAAAATATTTGATAACTTTTTGTACTTTTTGCTTGCCTAATAATGCAGTTTGTGCCCTTGTAATGCTCCTTTATTGTCTTTTGTATTGAATAGTTAGTCTGTGCTATTTCCCATTTTTTTGTTTTGTTCTGGCTACAGTTGTGTACTTTTCTCTGTTTTACCTTCACTGTCATCTTTGCACCTCATGTCTCCATGTATTCTTCTCTCTTAGATCCTGGTTCTAACACCATGTCACTTTTGTGTCTAAGACACGAATAGAGAGTCTTTGTGGGTTCTGTTCAAGCAGCTTTATTTTGTACAAACACATTACTGCTGTTGAGTATTGACTCTAATTTAAATAACTTGTATACAAGTAATGACTAAGACTTTGCATGCTCACACCCTAGCTGTTCCTTCAAAATGGCACTAGGTGTTTGCACGTGTGGAATATATATACGTGCACATACAGCCTCACATGCTGCTTAAAGATATAGCGCACATTATATACTGGGATATACAACAACTATTATGTTTTTTGTGGTAAGTGATGTCATGCCCAGCTATGCATCTGGTGTTGCATGCTAGCAGTGGGAGGGACCCTTTCCACATTTGCTGCTAGGTGTATGTTTTGGTGGGCAGGCCCAATAAACTCTGTGGTACTTATATGGACTATGCTGTAAAGTATCTGCATCAAATTGCCCTGGGATGAATTACTTACCTGTAGTTGTACCCCTAAACCTGGGTGCCCTCATGGAGATATTAGTAACACGTTAATGGATGAAGGCATGCAATAAGCCATAACCTGATGTGGGACACACATATCAATGCCAGGCATTTCACACCAGGCTCCTAAGATGCTATGACTACAATCATGCCTGAATACCCTGTTGTTATTGACAAGTGCCATGCACCAGGTCTGTGACATCAAAGGCCATGCAAGTGTATCAGTATGGCTGTAGCAATGCACTAGAGTATCAGGCAGGTGTAGGGGATCAGAACACTACCCATCCACATTAGAGAGAGAGGCTGCATGTGTGATGTGGGCCCATGACACACAATATATTTAGCAGATATCAAGATTAATTGCAAGCAGTTATTTCACAGGTATATGTTGCTCTGTGATGCGTGTCGCAGGCACCTCTCTGATTAACTACTGACTCCCGACAATTGTGAGCTCTCATTCTGGTGGCACATACTTTTGGGTAGGGCTTTATGATGTGGGAGCAATAAGAGGCCAACAGTTCAAAATGTCAATCTTCAAATGTTCAGAGCTGGGTGACTGAGAAAGTTCAGAAGATGATGTCCTTCCAAGTTGGATGTTCCTGATAAATAAAAAGAACCTAGCCTTCTACTAACCTGTCTGGTGGGACTTTGTTGCACAAGTCAATGCTGCTTGTAGCTGTAATCATACAAAACTGTAAGCTTGACACAAGGCCAATGACGTAATCAGTCATTCTTTCATCAAGGCAGCCCGTCCTGCAGAGGAATGAAGTAGAAGGCCAGGGGTCAGGTTCTGTCAAAAGACTCACTCCTAATGGATATGGATGAGTTACTGACATTTCTGTTTGGGTGCCATGCTGGCGTCTGCATTACTGGTGAAGGGCTTGATATTGGTGCAGAATTTAAATGAGTACCTTTGGTGTCAGTAGGTAATTTCCCAGGTAAATATCACTTTACATAAATATACAGAGTGCAACCTACTTCATTCAGAAACCACACAGGAACAGGATAAATCCAAAAGCAGAGAACAGCAACACTCGAGTGAATATCCAAAGAGTTTATTAGTCTGCAATAACTGAGATTAAGCGCTTTCATACAGGTACTTTATCAGAATCATAATACAAGTCACATCCAGCACTCTTAAATACCCCATCCTTCATACCCTATCCAATGAAAATAGCAAATACATTAACCATTACTTTGACTGCTAAAAAGATAATGCAAGATATAACCCAACAAACACTGAAAACCTCCCAAAACTTTCTAAAACCTTGAATATAAATTGATATCAAGACTAGTACAAATACATAAAAGTTAATGAGAATTGTTAATAAAAATAGGTAAAAGACATGAATATGTAAAAACAGGTTGATAGCCTAAGAAAAATGTGGAAAATGTTAATATAATCATACCACATATGATTTCAACTTAAAAACACTGGCTATGACTTTGCTAAAAAGTACCCTAAACCACCAACGTCCAATCACAACAGAGCCAGTGATGATGTTTTTCAATGGGAGGATTCCAGGAGGCCTGTAAATCAGGCACAGGAAGAAATCGAGGCCCCTTTAGGGGGAAATCACTATGGTGAGCCACTGAGGTCAGAAAGAATATGGAGCCAAAAGAACTACAATCTGGGAGTATATCGCCAAGCCTGGGGACATCAGCAAGGGAATCCCCAGTATACGAGGCGACCGTACAATCGAAACTAAGCTCAGCAGGGAAAGAGAACAATATGCATACTCATATGGACTCAGTGAGAAGTGGTTTGAGTAACTTAGAGATTTTTGGCACGGTCTTCCAGCAGGTCATCATTTTCAGATTTATTTGATAAATTGGCCAGCAGTTTATTGTATTTGAGTTCTGAAAATGAATTAGCATTTGGGGAAGGAGTTCTGGACTTGGAGGGAACTGAAAAAAGTACTGAAAAAAGTGCTGTTAAAGACGGTCAACAACAGAACAGGGGACTTTGTAGTATATAACTATATAGTGATGTTTGTTGTAATATTGAACATGTGGAACTGCTGAGTACCGGGGGGCTTTTTGTTCCCTCTGTTAATGTTAGGATTGATGGCCTTTTAATAGATTTGAAACTATTTCTTAGAAAACTTAATTTCAAGATTTTGTTTCAGGAAGAAGGTGTTCATGTGGGGGATGTTATCAAGAGAAGTAACACTTGTAATCCCCCTTTGCCCCTGTCTCTGATTATTTTTGAGAAACTGGTGGAATTTGAGTTCAGGGGCCTTTTGGGGAAATGCTCATGTAGTGTTAAATGTGGAAACATGAATGGTGCTGAGTTTAGTTTGTTGAAACAACTTTCTGGAAACAAACAAAGGTTATGAAACCCCATGGGGGGGTTGGGGTGGTTATCATGAGTAAGGTGGAATATGTATTAAATGTCATGTCATTAATAGTGATATGAATGAAGAAACTTCCATCAGCATTATTAATTTGGCATATGAACGTATTGAGTTTTATCTTCAAGATATGTTGGATGAGGGGGAAATTACATCCAATGTTTTTGACTATTTTCAAGTTAAGTATCCAGTGGTACCATGTATCTTTGGTATTCCAAAGATACAGAAGAGTACCACTGATACACCAATGAGGCCTATTGTCAGTGCAAGGAAATCCAAAACCCACCTACTGGGCAAGTATGTGGATACTATTTTAAAGGATTGTTTAGGGTCCTTTGACCAAATTTACAAAGACTCCTGGGATTTTCTTATGAAAATGAAAACTGTTGAGTTTAATGAACAATGTATCTTTGTAACAATTGATGTGGTTGAACTGTTGAATACTATCCTACATGATGTGGGATTAGAGTGGTTTCATGACTTCTTGTGTGAGTGCACCAGTTTGGATAATAATACTGTCAATGTCCTTGTTCTGTGTATGGAATTGGTTTTAAAATATAACTTTGTCTATTTGAAAGGTCAGTATTATAGACAAAGAAAAGGGGTAGCAATGGCGGCTTCTTGTGCCCCCATTTTTGCAAACATTGTATTGTTAATGGGAGAGACATCCTATTCTGACACTTTGAGAGAACACCTTGGAGCTTGTATCTCCAATGTTTGGATGATATTTTTATTGTGCGGAATAGAGAAGTTAGGAAAATTGAGGAGTTTATGGAAATTATTAATGCATCTACCCCTGTTTTGAGTTTCACATATCAATACAACCCCTTTAATATGAATTATTTAGATGTTACTATGTCCAAGGACATACAGAAGAAGAAATGGGTGAGCACTATATATCGAAAACCAACCTACAGTAATAATTTACTGCATTATGAAAGTAACCACCCTCCACATCAAAGAATTTGGCATTTTCAGGGGCAGTACATTTGTTTGGCCCATATATTTTCAAGTTGGGAAACCTTTAACAAGGAATGTGAGAAAATGGGATACATGTTTCCTAGTAGAGGATACCCTGTGGAGATGGTCTCGCAGGTGTGTATGGATATTAAAGCCAAAAGGCAAATGGGAGATTATTCCCCTCATTTGTTCCACAAAGTTTGAGAGCAATTCCTTTCGGAGGGGTGGCACAAATAGGTTGGATTTACAAGGAGCCTTTATTACACAATATTGCAACAAGGCTGCCCACATAAGAAACATTATTTATAAACACTGGCACATTTTTTCTCATTTTAAGGAAATGAGTGTGGTGGCTAACAACCCCCAAGTAATTTTTAGGAGAGGGAAAGCTCTGAAAAACCACTTGAAGCAGGGCACTTTTGACTATGGGTTGGAACATACAAATAAAAAGAGGAGAACCTATAAGTGCAGCAACTGTGACAAATGCAAAATTATTTTGGAAGGAGATTGTGTTACAATGAATAATTTTAATATTTTTTCGAGGGTTCACAGTAATTGAAACTCGATGGGAGCTATATATGTTGCCAGATGTTCAAAATGTGAGTATTTCTATGTGGAAAAGTCTAAGAAAAAATTCAAGGAGCGCATGTACGATCATGGATTGGATATCCGAAATGGTGATACAAAAAATGCATTGGCAAAGCATATTAGTGAGTATAAGGACCACAGTTTCCGCTTCTTTGTTGTGGAACATTTACAAAGAGACCTCAGGGGGGGACCTTGGGAAGATTTGTTAGAAACAATGGAGCTGAGGTGGCAACCAAAGTGCAATGCCATCACTCTGCCTGGCTTGAATGAAAGTACTTCTATAGCCAGTGTTTTTTAGTTGAAATCATTTGTGGTATGATTATGGTAACATTTTCCACATTTTTCTTAGACTATCACCTGTTTTTAAATCATGTCTTTTACTTATTTTTATTAACAGTTGTCATTAATGTTTATGTATTTGTACTAGTCTTGATATCAATATACATTATTATATTAAATGTTTTAGAATGTTTTGGGAGGTTTTCAGTGTTTGTTGGGTTATATCTTGCATTATCTTTTTATCAGTCAAAGTATGGATTAATGTATTTGCTATTTTCTTTGGATACAGTATGAAGGGTGGGGTATTTGAGTGCTGGATGTGACTTGTATTGTGATTCTGATGAAGTACCTGTACAAAAGTGCTTAATATCCATTACTGTGGACTAATAAACTCTTTGGATATTCACTCCAGTGTTGCTATTCTCTGCTTTTGAATTTATCCTGTTCCTGTGTGGTTTGTGCCTTCAGCGTTTTTCTGTTTGGTTCTACTTCATTCAGAACTATAACTTTAATGAGTATTGGCATTTTGGTCTTATAGGAACATTGGGACTTCAGATACAGATAGCATCAGTAGTATGCACAAGGTATGTAGCTTATATACTTTTTGTTACACTCAATTTTATAGCTGCAACCTCACTAGAATTTGAGTATATAAAAAGGTGGAATTGATAAATTTTTCACAAATGCTTCATTGTCAAGGTCCACCACTGTGGATGTAAGCTTTCCTGATGTCCAAGTACTGTCTTGTGGGCAATGATGATGACTGACATAGCCTGGTCAAAGTCTGGCACTATTCTGCATGTGTAATTCAGTGGGCATATCATCTCACTTCCTATGACATTGGTCATTTGCTTGTGCAATCCACTGCCCAGTCAGAAGCTACTATATTAGGACAATTCAGTCAATTCAAACAGAGACTGCATCCTTCTTGCCCTGTGGCCCAGACATCAGTCGGTATAAGCAGCTAGCATGAACAGAGCAGTAGGTGTTAATGTACAAATAGCCCCAGTACTATGGTTCCATCCCAAACCTGAGATGAGTATCTCCATGGCTGCCTCACATCAAACATTCAAGGCCATCACACAAATACAATCACAGCCACTGCACATCTGATTTGTCTGGTACCCCTTCTGCATCATGACCTCAGAAAGGACCTTATTTATTCATGGGGCATTTTCAAAGGTGCCATCCGGAGCCTGTACCAACATTTAGTGTAAAATTGCACACAGCATATATTTTGGAGCATATTGCAGGATACCACAAGTGAAACAACAGAAGTGAACCTTCAACTGTTTGAACATACATTCCGTGATGATCTGGGTGTATAACAGGGCAGTGTTAAATGCATTCCCTACTATGTTTGCCAGTTTCACATCAGTGTCTAACCATGGTTTGAGTATAACCAAAAATATGTCTGGTGAAAGTTGCCTGTACAAACCACTGATACAGGGTCAGATGTATGGCTTATATTGGAATTGTGGGCACTGCCTTGGTGGCACAATAACATATTTTGTGCTATAGTCTGCACATTGCAGATTTCCTGACACATGGTGCCTTGTAATTCCTTCTGTTTGATGTACTGTAGTCTCCCTGTCCCATGTGAGACTGTGATTGCAATGCAGGTGAAGTTAATATCTGTTAGTATCTAATCAAAATGGGCTTTGTGATGGGACATCCACATAATGCTGCAACTTCCTTTTGTGTTGTCACAAAACACCCACTTCTGTGTTCTTTCTCTTTGGGGTGTGGGAGCCAGATATGTGTCTCCCCATTTTGTAGCTTGATATTGTGAAACTGATAGAGTATCCACGAGGTAGTTGCCTAGAATATACTCTTCATACTCCCTGTTGATTGCTCATAAGTCCCCGTAGCCATAATTCTCAAATCTACACACATGCTGGTGTCTAAAAGAATAGGTATACCACCCATCCCATGAGAGTGCATGCAAGAGTGGCACATTTTTTTTTACCAGTTTCTGTTCACACAGTACCAATCCATTGTTGATTACCCTCATTTGCATTTTTAATTGCCCTCATTATGACAGTGTTGCTGATTTGCATGTCATTATGTGCATCTTTGCATACTGCGCTGACGGTGATATTACATTGCATAGCACAGTAATGCTATGTACATCTCTGAATCACTGCAGTCTTGCATGCTGTTTCTTACGTTCTTTTCACACAGCACTATTTGTTATTGAATCACAGAGATTTCCTAAAAGGTGGACCACATTTTCCTCATTTCTAAGAATGCATAATTCTTAATTTTTTCCCTTTGGCCAGTCTTGTTGTTGGTATAAGAAAACTAAGGTAATTTGTTTGTAAATTTATGTTTAAACATTAAACAGGCTGCTTGTGTTCTTGTTGCCAGATATATTATTCTCCTGCATCACATCAGCATGATGAAAATCAGTAGGACCCGTGTAGCCATTTAACAGTGGTGGTACTCCTAACATGTCTTATTTTACCCATAAACCTTCCTGCTAGACCATTTGCATAAAGCCGTAGTAGAGCATCACACCTGAGATGCATTTGATTATTGATTCAGTTTGATCTAAACTATATGTAGAACGGGGAATCATTTATCGTAATTAATAGAAGTTCCAAACCAAAGGATGTCCTTAAGGGGTCATTTGCATACACCCCAGTGGCCACCATTAAAGGATGTTTAAGGTATTACACAGTGAAAACACTAGATTTCCTGGGATTTTCATGCAGTTTGTAATTAATAGAAATTTGTATGTCAAATATTTTCTAAAGCTTGAATAAAGGCATTAGCGTATGTTTGTTTCCATGTTTACAGCTGGAAACCTGAAATGCCCATCTAATCTATTAATAGTAAATAGTCCCTTTTTTATAAATTGTACCATGCCAAACTTGCTTTGTGCTTTTTCATGTATTTTATTGTATAATTCAAACCTCTGCACTTGATCACTTGAAATACTTGCAGAGTTTTAGCAAAACAAACAGTCCTGTAAGAGTATATAGTATCCTTTGCAGTTAGGAAATGCATCTCTTTTATCTTTACCTCAGCTTTGTTCTGATTTCTTCTCAGTAAGCCCTTGTTTGCCAGCTCTGTAGACCTTTATTTACCCATATTTTTGTGTAATTAGCTTGATTGTCTTCTCCATTAATGACTGTCTGCTTTAACTGTTATGTGTTCGTACACCTGTTATTTCAGTATCTGGTTCAGTTCTTGTCATGTGCCAGTCTTAAAGAAAGGCATGTTTGCAACCCTGTATCTTTTCTACATCTGTCTGTTTCTTTTAAGGTCAGGACTCTATGTAATAAGATTCTGAGTATCCCTTAATACTCTGCTACACTCATATTTCTTTCCTTTCTCTGTTGTGCTTCGATTTCTCAGGATGGAATCTGTTGAATTATTTTTGCATCAGTTATACACAGAAGCCTAACTATTCCCTTGTTACTCATGAGCTAATTCTAACCCTGCCACTGCCCGTAACTTCAGCTTCTATACATTACCTTACCAAAATGCCTTTCCTAAAAGTCCTGCTACACAACACACAGCTCTAGCACCATCATCTAATCTAGCCCATATTCTAAACCTAAACCAGAAACTCTCCCTCATGTACTTGATGCCTTAACAAACAGATGCAAACTTGCACAACATTAAATCTATCTACTTCCCTAACTAACCCTAAGCTGCAAAAAGTGCAAACATGAGCACCCAACACACACACACACACACACACACACACACACACACACACACACACATGCATACGTATATCCAAAATAGTTAGCATTAGCATAAAACCACATTTACCTTCACACAGCAAAAAAAGCTCAGTCTTCTTGTATACACCTGAAAGTCTGGAATCTCTTTTTATGGTCTGTATTATAATACCTTAATATTTTAATACAGTTAATAAGTTGCTCTCATGATGTATTCATTTTTGAGTGGGAAGTCAGTGTACCCACTTACTGTCATCTCATTGATGATGATAGCTGAGTGATATAAACGGAAAAAACAAGGAGTCATTAAACCAGCACATTCAATATATGTGGTTATCCTATGAGCTATAGGGTTATAGAGAAATAGTGTCTACAAAAATGAATAATAATTTATATGAAATTGCATGCATGCATTAGAACTGGTCGCAATGGTTTGCAGTTGCTTTATTCTCTATGATTGAATTTGGGATCTGGAATTGGGGACTGTAATACTGCTTTGGAAAATGTTGTACCTCTGTGGTCCTGATAGTCTCACAATGCATAGGGAAAGTAAAGTTAGAGTCCTCAGTGCAGCAGAAAATTCCACCCTAAAGAATGTGCTTGCATAATTTAATAATCTTACCAGATAAGTATACTCAGATATGAAATGGTGTTAGATGCAGAAGAATGCCGATTTCCAGTGATGATTATTTTGTAGTAACTTTTAAAGCACCAGCATGCCAAAAGAGTATCGAAAGTTTATTCTCACTGTTCTGATAGTACAAATGGTGTAATGATTATAATCAGTTCTTAGACAACCTATATACCCTAGTATCACTTGATTTAACTCTTTGTCAGTAAAATGTGAGATGCTTTTCTATGCTCTGAACTCAACAAAAGTAGTAAGTTAGGTCAGAACTGCATCAGTGTGGATGGTTTGAAAGTAAGAAGTAATGTAATGCATTATGGTCAAAAAAGGCTGAAAATTATACCTTTAGTGAAGCTATAAGAACACAGTCCTTAGATGTGTTCCTCCTATTAACAGTAATGAGGTTACTAAGCTAATTAAATTCACATAGTGGTTAGAAGCATTCCTCACAATTAGTATACTCAACTTTGTGATTATATGACCAATGCTCATGTAATTTGTCTTTTTTATGTACTTTTAATTGATTACCTCTTTTAAATACACTGATATCTTAATTTTTTTTAAGTATCTACTTTGTTTAATGAATAGCATGCTCGAATGTGTTAAATTCTCCCACCCATATTTTGCCACACTTCCAGTGGCACAGATTAAACTATCTCACATTACATATGAAAACCATTCCCACTGGCCTAATTCTGTACTGAGAGACAAACAAGTATTATAGTTAGCATTATAAAATTACATTATTTTAAATGAATGGGGTATTCATTTTTAATGATGTGATTATATAGGACAACACTAGAGCAAGGCCAAGAATAAATTGTATATTAATCTATTTGGAGAATTGTCTATAACTTATCCACTTAGACTGCACCCTCTTGATGAAATATTAACTACTCCTGAATGCACATGCACACACTAACATGATTTTCTATATGAATAGGAAGGTCTATGTGCTACAAATGGAATTCTGATCATGTCAATCATATCCAGGTTATTTATTTCCTTATTCCATTTTGAAAATGCATTTACAAATAGTTATGATCAAAGACTCGGTGATTCATTTTTAGAACTTGAATCTTCAGCTTCTCCTTGTATTACAACTTAGTGAAAAAGTATAGAATTTTAAAGGGTTTTACAGCTTTGCATTGCCACAAAAACTGATTGCAGAAGTGAAGTATTTCTCTGTTTCTCTCTGATAAATGAACTGCTTCAAAAGCCATTAAACTTGTACTCCCATCCCATTTTGCTCGACTATGTCTCATAATAATTACCATATGATTGTCTTCTGCTAACATTTGTGTAACCTGCCTATTACTAGCATTTAATGTACTGTCTCTATCGTCTGTTAACTATAAAATTGTATCTGTTGGAGCTTTTCTCCCCGGGCCTCTGCTGAAAATGGATTAATATCCAGTCGGACTCGCCTGGTTAACAAATGTAAAATAAATAAAATAAACTGTTTGCTGTGCCATAGTTTTGTTTTATGGTGGGATAGGAAAATGGGATTTACATATTTCAAAATAAGAAGTTATTTCTAATTTTGTTTTGTGGTAGCTTCTGCATATGATTCATCATGAGACTCTATCACAATATATGTAAACTGTATTAAAGGAGAACTCCACCCAAATGTCATGTTTTTCTATTCAGAAAGTGATTTTGTTTTCTTTCATGTAATCAAACACTAAATATGTCATATGCAGAAGAACAACACTTGGATAATTATTTGGTTTATGCATTTACTTGCTTCTGTTTGCATTTCTTTCCTGCATTTATCTCATCTGTTGCATCACAAAGGCTACAAATAGTGGCAAAGTATTTAGGTTCAAAGGTTCTTAGGTGTGTACTAGTCTAATGGCCCTTGGGCCTTTTCAAGCCTAGCCCATAGAAGTGCCCTGGCATTGTGCTGCCTGTCATTAATTCCCAGTGCCTCTTTTCAAGTAGAGCCACTGGAGTGAGCTTTCTATTTCCCATCCACTCATCAAGATTTCTCTTGAAGAGGGCTAGTGAGCTGCTCTGCTTGACATGCATGGGAAGTCTGTTCCAGAGCATAGGCAAGTATCTAGGTTATGAACCTGTCCCTCCAGCATGTTCTGTTGATTGTGGTAATGAGGTTGAGGTCCCTGGAGTGTGTGGTGTGGTGGGATTGGGATTTCTTTAGATGTAGCATTTCTAAAAGCAGGACAGCCATGGCTTTGTAAGTCAAGCAGATATCGCCTCTAAGTAGACGATATGAGACAGAGAATAAAAGGAGATTTTTGTGTTTGTCTATGTAGGACATGTGTTTAAGGCCTTGGATCGTCTTCATGAGGTACTTTTCTGGCCTCTCCAGCTGTTGCAAGTATCAAGTGAGGTACATACCAAATGGGGCATTATACTTTGGTCTAATGAGGGAAGAGTAGAAAGAAACGATGATCTCTTTCTTCCTCGATGCAAAACCTTACCTTCATCCACCGCTCTGGTGAGTGACTCAAAGAAGTCAACCAGGTTGAGCAGCATTGATCTACCTTTCACAAAACCAAATTGTGTGGGATCTAGAGTTTGGAGATTCCCTATATCTTTGTTAATTAGGTCCATGATGATGCGATCCATAGCCTTACATATCAGACTTGTCAGGCTAATGGGGCGATAATTTCCAAGATCTGTAGTCACTCCACTTTTATGGAGAGGAATGACTGTAGCAGTGTGCCATTTAGTAGGGACAAAGCCTGAGGTGAGGCTGTGAGTGAACAGAGCACACAGATGTGATGCCAGTTAACTTTGTAATTCATGTAGAACACAAGCAGGGATATTGTTGGGTCCCATGGAAGCTGTATTCTTGGCCTTAGGCAATGCAGCTTTAACCTGTGCTGCAGTAATGCAATGCAGGGTGCCTGGCATTCTTCCGGTATTGAGATTGGTCCTTGGGGGGGGGGGGTAAAGTTGGCACTGACTCTGTCGGCCAGTATGTTGGCAATATCTGTTGGATCAGTATAGGAGGTAAGATTTTGCAGTAACTCGGAGCAAATTTGGGTATTGCCATGGAGATTCTTGATATAACTAAAGAAGTCTTTGTGGTTGTTTTTAGTGTCATCCACAATTCTGCCTTTATAGCTGGCTTTAGAGGTTTTGATGAGGGATTGCAATTTTTTGTTGAGGCTAATAAGGGAGTTTTTCCAGTCTTGGAACTTGACCTTTTTCTGCAACAGTTTCTTCCTTCTGTTGTAGAGTTTATTAATGGCAGGTGACCACCAGACTGGCTTCCTTTTTTTTAGGAGGAGAGCATCTTGGTTCTGTTGGGTATGGATAGTTCCATGCATTTATGTACATGTTCATACAGTGCACTGGTATATAATTCTGCAGTCATGCATCTGTTTTCCATTGGAATGGGTACCAAGAAGTTATCCACCTCTGTTTTTAGGAATCCAAAGTCAGCTTTCGAGAAATTTTTCATGGAGGATACCTTTGGGGGGGGGGGGGGTGAGAGTGAGATGTGGATTTCCATGGTGATTAGTTTGTGGTCGGATCTACCCAGGGAGGAATTGACTACTGGTATAGAGCAACGGTTGCCCATGTTAGTAATAACCAGATCAAGGATGTTGCTTCCTCTAGTGGGGGTAAGAATGAGCTGGTCCAGGGCATTGGAATTGATGAATTCCAGGAAGCCTTGGGCCAGTGCATTGGTGCATGAGTAGTTTTCCCAGTTGCTGGAGTAGTTGAAGTCTCCAACTATGAGTGCTGGGTTGGACCTTGATAGATTCCAGGGTGCTTAGGAATGTGGAGTGAGAGTCTAGGGACATGGTTGGGGACCCTGTAACAGGCTATGACCTGGATCACAGTCTTACCCAATGTTAGCTGTGCCTGAAGTATCTCAGATGCATTATACTGGGCTACTAGTCTGGAGGTGTGCATATCCTTTATGAATATGGAGACACCATCGCCTTTGACACTTCAGTCCATGTTTCAGGGCTGAAAGGTGTGGAATGAGTTATATCCTGGTAGTGCAGGGGTGCTTTCTGCTGCTTTAAACCAGGTCTCTGTTAAAGCAGAAATGTCGATGTTCTCCATTTTAAGGAGTGCTTCAAGTGAGTGCATCTTGAGATGTAGACTTATAGCAATGAGCAGCATGACCCTCAGATTGCATTTATTTATAGCTGCTATGGTGGTAATTTGGTCTTTGGAAAATCGCCTAAAAAAGGCACTATAGGGGTGACAAGAGCCTTAGCCAGTACCCAGATACCCAGGGTGATAGATGCAGGCCATCTCTGGCAACGCATCAAGGTCCGTCTGTCATGTCATCCCAAGCAGACAGATACTGGATCCCCTTAGAATGACACCAGAAACTTAGCCAGTTGTTGAAGTAGATCATTTTTTGTTTGTACTGCGGTATCATTCCAGGTGATGGTAGGATACTGCACAGGGTTAGTATAATACCTGCCTGGCCCACATAATCCAAGAGCTCCACCATGTCTCTCTTCATGAAGTCCAGGGAGGTGCATCTCTGGTCATTCACACCCACATGGACAATGACAGAGTCTTACTTGTTGTGGAGTGACCCAAGTGCGTGTGATAGCGGACTGTTAACTTCTCCTTATTCAACCCACTGAGTGGAATATCTGTGTGCTTCACTATTGAGTCACCTATGATTAGTGTATTGGGCAAGGTGTTTAGCCTTAGGGGCTAGGCTGAGAGGCACACTGTGGAGGTGAGCTGTGTCTCCTGTGGTTTGGCTGTGTTGTGGTGGTAGAGTGCATTTCTGTCTTGGATGTCTCTGCTGTTTGGGTAAATTTCTATTGAGTGCCTCCACAAAGGTGGTTCTGTGATTTGTGTTTTTATGAGAGAGCTGTGATAGCTGCAGGGCTATATGCTCCATGTGGTCTGGTGCATGTGGTGACCTTCTCCTCTTAACTAACTAGTCCAGTCTTGGCTGGAGAGTGCATAGGTTCCAATTTGGAGATATAAATGCATCTCTCACAAGTCTGAGTGTTGCAACGTAAGAGGGAGAGGGTTGTCTGTGTACATAAGGCAGTTGCTACACTGCCTAAGAATGCCCAAAGACACCAGGTTGATAGGAGAAAGCACAGGGAACTGCCCTTTAATCATGCCAGGAGGGGGTGGTCATTACCACTGAGTATTGGATCTATTTCTGTGAAGAACGACTAGTGCTGATGACTCTTCGGTGTGCTATAATAATTGCTTCAAAAACCTGTTGAAGTGCAAAGTGATTAGGCTATTTGACATGCAAGAGAGAGAACTAGCCAGATCTCCTTGAAAAGCTGAAGAGAATTTCTGGCATCAATAATAGTTTGCCTCAGCTTGGTCCTGCTGAGTGGAGCTTAAATAAGCCCAAACCCATGCAAACATGGGCTTTTAAACCAGAAAGTTGAAAGGGATGAAAAAACTGCCCAAACATTAAACTACAATTTGTGGGCCAGGCACCTCTTGTGGTAGTTAGGCTACCCTAGTGCTTACCACTCCCACTGATAAAGTTAGAAGGCTTCCCTCTAACACAGAAAGGCTTGGGGGAGCTCAGAAGCTTACAAGCAGTCCTGGATGCAGCAAATCTGTATCTGGACTAGACTAGTTACATGAAAGGTGGGAAACAAGATTAGAATTTTTTTTATATACAGAAAAGCAGCTAAAACAGCAGTAAAACAATTCAAATGCAGTGCAAGTTAGCACACTTGAGTGTGCAGCAATATTAAAGCAAATACTATTTAAATAAATGAAATTAAATTAAAAAATGACTAATGTGCATAAAGCAGTAAGTTAGGAAAAATCTAAATGGAGGCACTTAAATACCAGCAAATATAAATAATTCAGTCAAGCAAAAACTGACAGTGCAGCACTCTGAACAGTTAAAAAGTGCCAAAAATATACTCATCAGCTCTATATTTCCAGATTGTTAAGCACACTCAGTCAGAACACAAGGAGATTCTAGCAATGGTAGATTCTAACAGTGTTTTTTATATAAAGTGGAAAGGGAGAAAGGAAGAACAACCCAACAACCCTAATGGGCGATTTCAACTACCCCACCATTAACTGGGAAAACTACTCGTGTACCAACCTTTTTGCTTAACATTTTCTGGAATTAATAAATTCAAATGCCTTGGATCAACTTATCTGCAACCCCCACCAGGGGCAGTAATATCCTAGACTTGGTCATTACCAACATGGGCGACCAGTGTTCCACCCCAAAGGTCAAGTTCTTGCTGATAAGATCCAGCCACAAGCTAATCACTCTAGACATCCACATCCCGCCCCCACCCCCCATTAAGGAAACCACTGTAAAAAATGTCTCCAAAGCCAACTTCATGCTTCTTAAGACAGAAGTGACAAACTTTACGATATCAATGCAGACGGGCAAAAGAGGTACGACTGCTGAATCCTACACAAATGCAATTTATAAGCAGGTACACAAGTTCATGGATTGTGCTATCCCTAACAGAGTCAAGATGCTATCCTCCAAAAAAAGGAAGCCGATCTGGTGGTCCCCTGCCATAAACAAACTTTACAAGAGAAGAAAGAAACTTTTGCAAAAGAGAGTAAAATCCCACGATTGGAGGAACTTCCTAGTCAGCCTTAGTAAGAAGCTGAGATCCCTCATAAAATCCTCCAAACCTAGTTACAAAAACAAAAAGACAACCACAAAGCATTCTATAGCTATGTCAAGAATCTCAATGGCAACAATCAGATCTGCTCTGAGTTACAGCACAATGGCACTAAATATACAGAACCAACTGTCGGGTTCATTGCTAACTTTACCCCCTCTCACCCCCTAAAGGGCCCATCTCTATACCGTATAAATGCAAAGTTCCTGTAATCATGGCTGTGCAGGTAAAAACACACTCTCCAAAGCCATGAACACAGCATCCATGGAACTTGACAACATCCCAGGCTGCGTTCTACATGAACTACAGAACGAACTGGCACTCCACACAAATACCATGTTCAATCATATCATCACCTCAGGCTTTGTTACCACTGAGTGGCACACAGTGACTGTTATCCCACTTCACAAAGGGGGAGCCATCACGGACCCCAGGAACAACCACCCCATTAGCCTGACAAGCCCAGTCTGCAAGGCCATGGAACATATCATCATGGGACTTGTAAACAAAGACACTGATAATCTCCAAACTCTGGACCCCACCCAGTTTGGGTTTGTAAAAGGCAGATCATGTCTCCTAATCCTGACAGGCTTCTTTGAAGCAGTCAGCAAAGCCGTAGACAAGGGTAAGGTGGTTCACATAGCCTATCTAGATCTTGCCAAGGCTGTCAACACCATCCCCCACTCTGGAATTATAGATAAACTCACTAAACTAGGTAGAAATCCCTATGTCACAAGATGGGTTGCCAACTGGCTCACTGACAGAACCCACACTGTGAAAGTAGCAGACTCCAAATCCGACTTCAGATCAGTGACAAGTAGAGTACCACAGGCTTCAGTCCTTGGTCCTCTCCTGTTTGGTATCTACTTCTCTGAAGTAAAGGCTAACACAGAAGGTCTTTGACTAATGACATTTGCAGATGACTGCAAACTAGGAGCCATAATTGAGACTGATAACTATGTGGACATCCTACAAAAGGGCCTCATTGAGACAGATGCCTGGTGTCAAAGTCATGGCCTCAAGCTCAGTGCCAAAAACTGCATTGTCATCCCCTTTGGTAAAAACTCTGTACCCATGAACTACCACATAGGAGGCAGTCTACTTAACACTGAAAGTGTGATGAGACCTTGGGACACAGGTGGACAGTAGTCTCTCCTTTGATAATCACATCACAGTAGTCAATAAATCCTTCTACTTGGCATCATAAATGGTTTCTCATCCAGGAAAAAAGGTCATTGTTCCCCTCTACTCATCACTCATTAGACCCATTATAGAGTACAATGCCCCTTTTGGTATGTACCTCACAAGACCTCTACAACAACTGGAAAGGCTGCAGAAATACCTCACAAAGAGGATAACCCGCCTCAAACAGATGCCATACGCAGACCATTTCAAAAAACTCCAGCTTTACTCCGTTGCATATCACCTACTCAGAGGCTATCGCTGCCTAACATACAAAGCTATGTCAAACTCAGAGCTGTTGGACATGCTCCACTTAAAGAAATCCCAATCCCTCTGAGCTACATGCTCTAGGGACCTAAACCTTGTCACCACAATAAACAGAAAATGCTGGAGGGATAGATTCCTGTCCCAGAGACTTCCCATACTCTGGAACAAACTACCAATCTATATCAAACAAAGCTCCTCATTAGCACTCAAGAAAAATCTTGATGACTGAATGAGAAATAGGAAATGCTCCCCAAGGATCACTTCTGTGGCTCTGCTCAACAGGGGCACAGGAAAATAATTTTCTTGGGTGGTGAAAGACAGGGTACCTTTTTGGCTAGGCTTATAGAGGCCCTAGGGCCAATAGCTTAGTACTTACCTATGAACAGGTTAGATGACTTATTCCAGCTACAGGGCCATTAGGAAAACAATAGCTCCTAAACAATGGAATTTAAATGTGCCTTATAAGTCAGAGATTGCCGGTATTCACATCTCAAAGTATAGTCTGGAGGATGAATAAAAAACAAGGATTTCAAGCTCATTTTTCATCTGCAAGTGAAAAGGCAAACTTGCACTTTTTTATTATTAAAAGTTAAGTTGTATAACAATAATTTCCATTTAATTAGTCCGAGTGCTACAAGGAAATATGTTAATTTTACTTTTTTCTGTTGGTATTTGATTTTGCATTTTTACTGCACTATATTTTCACTAAAAGTGCATGTTTCTTGTGTTTTGTTAAAGCATTTTTGCATTGTATACATGGTTTTGTTGAGATAAGTCAGTGCGATGGTACAACAATAACATCAAAGACTTTAATTCCAGCTGCAATATTTAAAAATGTGCAACATAACAAACCAGCTCAGCTCAAGTAATGTGTATTAATCACAGGTGTCACACTTGAATACTGAACTACAATTGTTACATTGAAAAGAACAATTAACTCAGCTACATCTTCAAGCTTGTTATTCAAACATTCCTGAAAATACTACATCAAAGATGGCCACAAATGAAAATCAAAGAAAAAGTGATTAAAGATGCGGATTGATGCTGAGTCATCAGTAGTAGTTATAGTACTATTTTAAGCTGATGAGAGAGAAAAAAAAAATGTGCTACCCATGATAGCTCCCCATTCAGGACATTTTGGGGTATAATGAATAAAATACTAACCACTTGTATTGATATAATGAATTAATAAGGCAGAAAAGCTTAAGATATGCTGAAAAGTTTTTTTCCAGTATTTTGGGTGCAGTTCTTAAATAATTTTTATGATTCAGGAATACGCATTCAGCTCATCCTTTTGCAGTTTCACAGTAAAATTATCAAGTTACATTTACTGTAACAAAGTCTGATTAGATTTGTGATCATAACTTTAGTATATCATGTGTTTTTCTTGTGGATTCCAATAAATTCACTGCTGGGCTCCACAGTGTAAACGAGATTTTTGAAATAAATTCATCAAACTTGCAGGAAATGAGCTCTGTTTGGCAATCTGATCACAATCCCCTATTAGCAGGGCTAACTTTGGAGGAATTACATCTCTCAAAGTAGAGTATAAAAAAAAACAAGCAGCACTCCACTCAAACCACTTCTCTTTACACTGCAGATGTTTGTGTTTCACTGTTGCAGTCCTAACCAATGGGTTATCCGGCTCCCGGTAGCCCTCGATCGGCCAGAATACCAAAAGTAAGTAATGACATCGGCTGTAGTCGGTTGCGAAGGACATCAGGGAGTCCGATACAAAAGGAGGCAGTCAATGTCACTTCCTCAGTCTTCCTTGCCACAGAGCCCAAAGCAGAAGCATTTCTTGCAAGAGTGCCTGTTGGCAGTTTACCTTTTTTGTTTCTGACTACACAGTTGAAGTCAATTACAGCTACGTACCCTGCTTGGGATCCTCTTTTCTTGCCTTAAGGAATGTCAGAAAAGGTTAATTGTTTTACCTGTGGAAAGCAGATTCACCATAGAGATTTTCATTCCTCTTGTATTATTTGTGTAGGCCTTGACCATGACATTTCTAATTATGATCTCTGCTTCCTTTGCACTGTGCAGCAAAGCAGAGGAAGTGCTCAAGAAGATGGAAGATAAGGCCAGGTCTATGCAGACAGTTAAAGACTTGCTGCAAGTTCAGCCTCCTCACTTTAGCAGGAAGTACCCTTCTAAGAGGTGGACGTTCCCTGATACCAGCAGACAGAGCCATTCTAGGACTAGAGGTTACAAGTGTTCTAGGGGACAGGTGGCTAACCCTCAAAGGTCTAAGCGTTGGCAGGCTTCCTCTTCCAAGGCGGGAAGTTCTAAGCCTGCATCTCAATCTAAACATTCTCGATGACTCTGTCCAACTTCTGCCTGTTCTTGCCTGCCTGGAGAGTCCTTTAGGGGGAAGGTTGGCCCTTTTTGCAAATGTCTGGGCCAGCATCATGGATGACAAATGGGTACTCAGAACTGTATCCCTAGGACACAAGTTTTCTTTCCACACTTTTCCAGTACCCAAAGGATTCCCGGACGCTCCTCCAAACCAAAGGGCACAAATAGAAAAGCAAATTTTGTCTCTCTTACATCTGGGAACAATCAAATCCGTTCCTGCTAAGCAGGTAGGCCAGGGTTTCTATTCAAGACTTTTCCTAGTTCTAAAAAAAAGGCGGCAACTGGCGTCCTATCCTAGATCTGTCCATCCTAAACTCTTACTTCGTAATTCCAAAGTTCAAAATGCTCACTCTGCATCAGTTGCTGCCAATATTAGAAAAGGATTCCTGGCTAACATTGGCTCTCAAAGAAGCTTATCTGCATGTCCCTATCCGGGAAAGTTGCAGGCATTACCTTCATTTCAGGGTGGGCAAGCAACATTATCAATTCTCTGCGCTGCCCTTTGGCTTATCTTCTGCTCCCAGAGTTTTCACAAAGTGCTTGGCTCCAGTCATTGCTTTTTTCAGGCAGAACAAAATTCAGATTTATCCATACTTGGATGACTGTCTAATTCAAGCAAATTCTCAGTTGTTAAAGGATCTAGAATTTAAGACTCTTCTCTCTTCCCTGGGTTACACACTCAACATGGAAAAATCAAAAATGGTGCCATCCAAAGAGATAACATTCCTGGGAGCGAGTCTGAACACAGCCACCCAGATGATATGTCACCCAGGAGAAGCAGACAACTCTTTCAGTTTACTTCAAGGACTTTGGCACGCCTGTCCCAGCTCCCTGCAAGGAAATACCTGCAAGCTCTGGGATTCATGGCCTCTTGCATTCTCATGATTCCATATGCAAGACTGCATATGAGGACATTGCAATGGTACCTCAAGAACATTTGGTGTCAACACACACACACGGCCTGGATGTGATAATTCCTCCACTTCCATGTCTGCAGACAGAGTTTCTATGGTGGGCAACAGCCTGCCTACAGAACAAAGGCATGCCTTTTCTCCCACCCTTGGCCACTCAAGTTCTTACACAGATGCATCGGACTATGCCTGGATAGCTCACCTGGATAGCAGATGCATACAGGGAAATTGGAATGTCCAGCAGATGCACCTGCACATAAATTTAAAGGAGTTGATGGCAGTCCAGCAGGCCTTACTAGCTTTCAAGCATCTTCTTTCTCCAGGGACCCTGCTTGTCAGGATAGACAACACCACAGTCATGTGGTACATCAACAAGCAGGGAAGGGGACTCATTCTTATCTCCTGTGCAGACAGAGCATGAGTCTTCAGTCCATAGCAGCATCCCTGGGCCGGCATCTCCTAGCTCAGTTTCTTTCAGGAAGTCTCAATGTTTTGGCAGACCAGTTGAGCAGACAGACCCTGGATCCTCACGAGTGGCTGCTGAACAGAGCAGCTTTTTCCAGCATCATTCAATGTTGGGGCACTCCTCAATTAGATCTTTAATCCTCTCCAGACAACCATCTTCTACCTCTTTTTTGCACCAGACAGCATCACAGCAAAGACTGGAAAGTGGATGCTCTGGCCTTCTGTTGGATGCTGTTCTCAGTTATTGCCTCCCTCCCCTTCCTACTCTTCCCAGAGTATTACTGAAGATCAAGGATGAATGACCAAGGACTATTCTCATAGCTCCGGACTGGCCCAGACAGCATTGGTATCCCCTGCTTCGCAGTCTCTCCTAATTGCCTCCTGGGCACCTTCCTCTGAAGCCAGATCTTTTGGTTCAGGAAAGGGGAAAAATTCTACTTCCTCCTCTTTAGCCTCTACATTTGGCAGCTTGGCTCATTGTACAACTCCTTCCTTTTCTTCTTCCCTTTCCCAGCAGGTGGTTAATGTGCTTCACTAGGAATTCCTACGCTGGCAAATGGGAAAGGTTTTCTCATTGGATGCAGGCTAGAGGGGAATCTTCTCAGCCTACCCTTCCACTAATCCTGGAATACCTGGCTGATTTGCTTCAGGGTAATATTTCTTTTTCCTCTATCAAGATCCATGTGTCAGCCATTTCTGCTCATTGTTCTCTTGAACAACCCATTTTCTCTCATCCTTTGATGAAAATGTTTCTCAGAGGTGATTGCAACTTAAAAGCTCCAAGAAAGGCGCGTACTCCAGCCTGGGATCTTAATTGTGTTATAGAGAAACTCACACTTCCTCCTTTTGAACCAGCTGCCACTGCAGATTTAAAGTTTCTCTCCTGGAAGACTGCCTTCCTCTTGGCTATAACTTCTGCAAGGAGGGTTTTGGAGCTGCACGCTTTGTTGGCTGTGGAGTCTTTTCTCATTTTCCATGCAGATGGGGTCTCTCTGAGAACCAACTCCTCCTTTATGCTTAAGGTGGTTTCTAGCCCGACTCTTAATCAGTCCATACACATTCCTTCTTTCCTTATCCTTGAAATAGAAGTGAGAGAATCCACTTTCTCTTGATGTGCATAGACCGCTCAGGTTTTACCTGCAAAGGACTAAAGACCTTCAGAAATAAGTACAATTATTGGTCAGCTTTGCCAATGGAGCTCAGGGCAAGGCTGTTTCTAAGCAAGCCATTTCTAACTGGATTGCTCATCATATTACTTATTGTTATTCCTTTCATGGCTTGGTTCCTCCTCAAAAAGTTAGAACCCACTCCACAAGACCAACTTCCACTTCTGCAGCCTTTTTAAGGGGTGTTCCTACTAAAGACATTTTGGAAGCTGCCACATGGTCTTCTGTTCACAATTTCACAAAGCATTATAATTTGTCTTTGTTTTCAAAAGCCAGGGCAGGGTTTGCCACTGCTGTTCTTCAGGGCATTATCTCCAATCCTTGATTCTATTGGTTCCTCCTCCCTTTTCTCTGGACTTTGGTAATCAACCCATTGGTTAGGTCTGCAACAGTGAATACACTCGAACATCTACATTTATAGTAAGTGTACACAACTGTACTTTCTAATTATAAATTATATTCAGCTTTATAAAATTACCAAGTAACATGCTGAAAGTAGTAATCTCTGGGATAACCCCCACTTGTAAAAATGTTTCTTAACCAAAAAAGACCTTCTGCCTGACAACTATCTACATGTTTCATGGGGAAAACATGATCAAAGTAAAAAAAAAAACAGCAAACAAGAAACAAGCTCAATATAAATTTCTTAAAGGATTACTGCACAAGCTATGGAAAACACATGATAGACTGGCATTCTGTTTAGTTTAAGGGTAAGCCTGCAAAGATGACTGCAAGTCTCCAATAAATGTAACGAGCTTCTGAAAATACTTTAATCCTGTCCTTTATTACAATACTGTCATATGCATTTTAATACGCAAGTCTTATACGTTATCTAGTTATGCAGATATTCTCTGCATGGCAACAGCAAAAAGGCTTTGTGTTAGTAATTCTTTAACAATATGCTTATTAAAGTGTACTTGCATCTTACACTCTCTGACGAGCTCACCTGATGGTCATTAAAGTATTGCTATTTAAACACAGAGCAACAGGGCACTGCAACACCATACATTTTCTGAATAAGATGCATAAATCAAAAGTATAAAAATATGACAGAAAACCGGAACATTCTGCAAAATCAAGGACATCTGAAAAGCCCCTGTCGTACTTGTGTCTACCTTGGATGGGGGAATACTCTGTACATTTACACTGCATAACTGCTCCTTGCCTTGCTTGGACATATCCAGAGTCACTACATGGGGAAGTGGGGTGCAACAAGTATGTCACAATTTGAAATGTCTCTGATGGTGATGGCTCTGAATCTCGTACCTCTCAACCTCAGAGCAAGAAATCTGGAGAAAGCCATACATAGAAGTGGGACACAGGCCCAAAATAAGCACAATTTTGAAATATTGGTCTTATAAACTTAGAATGATAATAGAATAGTAGTAGGTTTTGTATTGGTATGAATTTTCTGAAGGGTATAACATCTAAAACTCAAATGTCTGCCATTATTTTTCTAACTTCAATCTTTAATGATTTGCCAGAAAACCATAATTTCATGAAAAACTGACCAAAAATTTGATGAAAAAATATAAAATTGCCACACAATACAGCTGGGAACCTGTCAAAGAAGGGACACCTTTTAATATTAGTACTGTTAACTTGAGCAGCTGACGAAATAAGAGAATCTACATAATTTCAGAAATAAGTGATCTATAACTCTGATTATTAGTTATTTACAATTGTAAACCCTCCACGTTTTCTTTCAAAATTGCCATTTTGTGAAGGAATTATTAGGGGAAGAGCAACATTTTGAGCCAAAATTGGGGACACTTGAGAGGTTTGGTTATTTCTAATTCTATGAAGCGATGTATTTGCATGTACCTTTCAACCTCTTAATGCAGGAAATCTGGACAAGGCCAAATATATTGCGGGAACATACAAATAGTACTAAAAATTGCTCTTGTATAAGCTTAAGACAGTTGATAGAATAACAGGTCTTGCTTTAGCATGCATTTTTCTTAAGGTTACGACATCTGAAACTCAATGTCTGTCATTATTTAGTAACTTCATTCCTAAATGATTAGCCAGAAAACCACAAATTTTATGAGGAATAAACCAACAATAGGAAGCAAAAATCTATTCTGCAAAAGTCTGGACAGTTGAGAGGTATTGTTCAGCCGGGACTGTCTTGGAGTTTGCTGCCCTTCCCCCCTCAGAAAATCATGGTCAAATGGAGCCTCCCCTCTGCAGCCATTCCATTGTCCCATTCCATGGTTTTTGCCCCATTTACCATAAACACTGTAATGTGGATACTGCTTTACTTCTGCAATGATTTGTTTTCATTTGAAAGTTTTACTTTGCATTTTACAGCACAAACACTAATAGATATCTGCTAAACAACGCAATGCAGTCTCACAATGAAAATAGACTTAGCATTAAAACTTCTCTGCCCTTGAAACTCACATTCATTGAAACAGCATTGAAACCCACATTCAAAGAAAATACATTTGCCAGTGGCAGATAAAGCTGTTTTCAAATCATAGGCCCCTTGCACACGAAACATACATGCGCTTTTTGGTACACCTTCCTGATTGTATTAAATTATATTCCTTGTACAATACAGTACAGTTGTTAGAGGGCATTTTAAATTTATTGTTTTGAACATTTTTGCAGTAAACAATGAAACAAAATGCATGCACCAATAATCACAAAACTACCCAATTCAGAAAATTTCCATCATAAAAGTCTACTCAAACTTCTGCAGCCCACCAGTATCAGTAAATATGCACAATCTCTGAAGAAGTAAAAGTCATCTAAATAATTCCACATTAAAGAAATCTGTAACTAATGAAGAGGTTGCTGCTAGCAAACAACATTATATTTCATTGTTTCATTTACAAATAAAGTGCCTGTTGCCCTTGAGGAATAAATTGCCTATGTTGCATTAAAAAATAAGCTAGTAATATTGCAATAGGGAATGGATGCCAAACTGATATAATGTTCATAGTTACTAAGTATCTTTGCCAAAAAGGACTGCAGTATCCACCCCTTTACAGCACAGTACATTATCAGCAATGCATCTACCTGCTGTGGGAGTAGAATCCACAGCCTTCTGCATAAAAAGCAAGTATATTACCTGTTGTGCTAATAACAATGCAAGCAGACCCAACATAAGCAGCATTAAACTTTTGTTCTCCTGCAGCTCTCAGGTCTTTGTAAAATCTACTCTGCAATCAGCTGTTTCTCTGAACATTGCAGCACAAGAAATCTGGAAAAAGCAAAAATTTATTGGGGGGGGCAAAAGCCCAGAAAACAGGGACACATTTTAAACATTGCTTGTATAATGTTGGAAAGTTATTAGAATAAAATGCTTTACCACCATACATTTCACTGCCTTGTCTTGAACCCAAGGGACCCTGTGCAAAACAGTCAGAGCAATATACCACTATGCCAAATCAGCTTGTGAAAGAGAGAAAGACTGAAACTTAAATGGCTACCATCTGGTGAATTCAGTTCTCACCATAGCTGTCAACCTGTTAGCACAACACACCTGAACACAGCCAATAATGGGTGAATACAGTCCCGAAAACATTGACAAATTTCAAATATCCATCTTATAAACGTATAAATTTACCAGAATAAAAGGTGTGTTACCATGTACTTTCTAAAGAATATGAAGTCTGAAATTCAAATGCCTGTCATTTTTATTTATTTAACATTTGTTGACCAGGAAAGTTTGACTTGGAACAAAAGTCAATTTTCAGCAGAGGCCTAGGGAGAAACACTCCATATGCATCTTTGTAAGATGGGTGGACATGCAGACTCCACACAGAAGGCACCTCACCCAAGAATCAAACCAGAGAATATGTAGCTGTCAGGCAACAATGCTACCACTGCACTACTGACTGTGTAAACCACAGATTTTATGAGGAACAGAACAAACAGGCAAAAATCTGCAAATTTTTTTACAAATGGTAGTGGGTAGGTAATTCAGGCCCTTGCCCACCTGCACAGGGTTCAAGCCTGAGGTATTCTCTGCCCGCCACCATGTGTTCTGTCTAGCCACCAGTATATAGCAACTGGGGCATTTCACACGCACTGAATGTTCTCAGTCCCGTTCAGTGTTCCAATATCCTACTTCCCCGTGTGATGGCTCAACTGTCCTCCCGGCTGGTTTCCCTGCGAGAGTAGGCTCCATCCTGCAGACAGTTCTTCTGCTCTGTGCAGTTGTCATGGCATGAACTTGTGGGCATCTGCAGGGCAGAGATGACTTCCCCCTATCTGGACTGCTGAGACAGCAGTTTGCAGTTCTGTGAGTTCCAGGAACTCCAAGCACACATTTGTGGAGTTCCGGGACTTGCAATTTGTTTTGTTTTTTTCTTCTTTCTGCAGGTGGGGGGGGCTGAAGTCCTATAGCATGAGCCGCCCCTAGTGTATAGGTTGTAGAAGAATGATGGTGTGTTTTAGTTTTAGTAGTGATAGCAATTTCTTGAATGTGTCACTTCAATTTATTAAAATTTGGTGAATTTTTATTGTCTTAAGAGTTTCTTGGTTTAGGAAGGGAATAGTTCTAGGATTAACTTTATTATGTTTTGGTGAAATGATTTAATCCATAGTGGATTCCAGTCCTTTCCCGATGGGTCGTAATTTGCTATCTGAAAAATGCAACTGACACTAATGATTTTATGGTTCATTTGGAAGTCAAGGAGGCCTAGACCTCCTCTCTCTTTGGGAAGCATTAATTTATGGCAGCTAATTCTGGTGCTTTTTGGATAAATTAATTTTGCTAGTAGAATTTTTATCTTGTTAAAAAAGGCTATTGGGATTTTGATGAATGTGGCATTCAATTGATATAATAATTTAGGGGAGTATGTTAATTTTAATGATTGAAACCTTCGATAAAGTGGATAGTATATTTTTCCCATTTGTTAATATTCATAGTTTGGTACTAGGCTATCAGCCCTAGGGCTTATACAAGCCTAGCCATAACAATTCCCTGGATATTTCTTCCCACAATATTTACTTCCCTGGACCCCTGTCTAGCAGGGTGACTGACGTGCTGCCTGGGGTACGTTTCCTATCTCCCATCCAATCGTCAAGGTTTCTTTTGAAGAGGGCCAAGGAGGCACTCTGCTTGACATGTATGGGCAGTCTATTCCAGAGTATGGGGAGTCTCTGTGTCAGGAACCTATCCCTCCAGCATGTTTTGTTCATTGTGATGACAAGGTTTAGATCCTTGGAGCGTGTGGCTCTGAGAGAGAGGGATTTCTTTAAGTGGAGCATGTCCAACAGCTCAGGGTTTGACATGGCCTTGTATGTTAAGCAGAGGTTGCCACTGAGTAGACGATATGCCACAGAGTACAGCTGGAGTTTTTTTAGACTGTCAGCATAGGGCATCTGCTTTAGGCCTGTCATTCTTTTAGTGCAGTATTTCAACTACCTTTCCAGCTGTTGCAGATGCCTTGTGAGGTACAAACCAAATGGGGCGTTGTACTCTTATAATGGTCTAATGAGGGATGAGTACAGTGGGACAATGACTTCCTTTTTTCTGGATGAAAAGCCCTTAGTGATGAGGTGTGCCACATAGAAGGATTTCCTGACTGTTGTGGCAATGTGGTTATCGAAGGTGAGACCAATGTCCCTAAGTCTCATCACACTTTCGGTGTTTAGTTTGCTGCCACCTATGTGGTAATTCATAGGTACATGGTTTTTCCCAAAGGGGATAACTATACATTTTTTGGCATTAAGCTTGAGCCCATGGCTCTGGCACCAAGCATCTGTTTCTGTAAGGTCCTTTTGTAGAATATCCACACCATTATTGCAAACTAGGATAGTATATTGTCATACTAATAGTGCCAGTGAACTACCATTTGTAAAATGTAAATTAGATAAGTAGTCGACCCATATATCTATAGATAATCTATTTCTATAGATTATATATATATATATATATATATATATATATATATATATATATATATTTACTTCCCTGGACCCCTGTCTAGGATACTAGGCTATTGGCCCAGAGGCCCTTATAAGCCTAGATAAGAATTTTGCCCATGTTCCCACAAAGTCAGCACCTGGTTTCCTTGTTAAGTAGGGACACAGATGGGGTTCCAAGAGTGTATTTTCTGTTTCCCATCCAGTTGTCCAGGTTCCTCTTAGTGGGCTAGAGAGGTACTCTGCTTGACATGGAGAGGGAGTCTTATCCACAGATGGGAGTGTGTTTTTGGGAGAAATGTAACCTGCCAACAAGTTCTATTAATGTCACAGACCAGGTTAAGGCCCTGCATGTGGGTTGGTTGAGTGGAGTTTGTCTTGCAGGTGTGCAGAAACTCCATCAAGGCTAGGTCTGAGATGGCATTGTATGCTAGACACAGGTCACCTCAGAGCAGTTGTATGAAACTGAGTAGAGGGAACAGAGCTTTTAGTTTATCTGTTTTGGATAGGTGTATGAGACTCTGGATTTTCCTGGTCAGGTACCTGTGTGGTCTCTAACTGCTGCATGTGTTTGGTGAGGTATATACCAAAGGGTGGCATTGTATTCGATAATGGGTCTGATACAGGAGGAGTACAGGGATTCTATGACGTACTTGGTCTTGGATGAAATACCCTTATTTATGAGGTGGCCATGTAAAAAGCCTCCCATACAACTGAGGAGATGTGGTGGCCAAAAGTGAGGTTGCTATCAACCTGGGTGCCCAAGCCCCTCATGATCGATTGCATGCTTAGTACATTGTTAGTAATGTGATAATTAGTGTGGATACCATTTTCCCAAAAGGGGATAATGATGGATTTCTTGGCATTCAGTTTGAGGCCATGCTTCTGGTACAAGTCATACATTTGGATAAGGCTGTTTTGAGGATATTTGTATCACTAGGGGACTTTGACAGTGCCCAGCTTGCAGTCATCTACACACATGGTAAGCTACAGGCCACTAATTTTGGCTTTTCCCTCAGAAAAGTATATCCTGAACAGTAGAGGCACCAAGATTGATCCTTGGGGTACACCAATTGTTACAGGTCTACTACTACTACAGGTGGCTTCCATCAGTGAGCAGGTTAGCTACCCATCTGCTAACATACATGTTGTGCCTAGCTGGTACAGAGCATTTATTATGCCCGAGTGGGGAATAGTGTCAAAGGCTTTGGCTAGGTCAAGTTAAGTGGTGTGCATTGTCTTCCCCTTGTCCATGGCTTAGGAGAATGTTTTGAAGAGTCACCAAGTTTAACCACCAGAATCTCCCTTTGACAAAATCGAACTATGTGGGGTCAAGCATTTGTAATTGCGATGTCCGTGTTTATAAGGTCCATGATGATGTGTTCCATGGCCTTGCAGATCAGGCTAGTTAGGCTGATGTGCCTATAATTGCCTGGGTCAGTGGATGCTCCACCTGTGAGTAGAGGGATGACAATGGTTGTCCTCTTTTCAGCTTGACAAAGCCAGTGCTCAGGCTTGGTTGAATAGGGTGTCTAATGGAACAGAGATCTCATGCCGGAGTTCATGTAGGACGCAGCCTGAGATGTCAACAGGTTCCATAGAGACTATTTTTTGCCTTTGAGAGGGCATTAAGGATCTGCTCCATGCTGGTGGAGTGTGACAGGTGCTGGGGATGTCCTAGTTTACTAAAGGGGGGGTGAAGCTTTCACTGAACCTGTCTGCCAGCAGGTTGGATATATCTATGGCGTTTGTGTATGTGCTGTTACTGACCACCAGTTCAGTGCAGATATGGGTGTTACTTTTGAGATTGCAAACATATGTGAAGAAGGCCTTGTGATTGTTCTTAGTGGATGTGGCCAATTTGGACTCAGCCTTAGAGGATTTTACCAGTGACCTTGTTTGCTTGTTGAGGCAATGGAGAGATAGCTACCAACTTGGCACCTGCTCCTTCTTGGTCTTGGACAGCAATTCTTTTCCTTTTACTATAGTTTATTGCTACTGTCTACTAGACAGGATTACTCTACCTTGAGGAAGATGATTTGTTCCTCTCTGGTATTGCTGAGTCCATACAGCTATGGAGGTGCTCATGTAGTTTTTTGGTGTATGTTAGAAATTAGTGCTAGTTACAACTGAAAAGGTGGGGATTGTGAAGCTGCTTATTCCTGCTCTGAGGAGATTGTAGTCAGCTTTGGAAAAGTTTTTCCATTTGACCTGATTTTGGGGGGGGGGGGTTAGTGGAGAAGAAGACCTCAATGTGATTGCTTTATGGTCGGGTCATACCAAGGAGGATACAACTGTAGGAGTGCTACAGTGGCTACATATGTTGTTTAGGACCAGGTCCAGGATATTTTAACCTCCCATAGGGATGTCAACCAGTTGTTCCAATGCACTGGCATTGAGGAGTCTCTCAGCATTCATGATGTAGAATAGCTCTTCTACTCTACAATTGGGTGGTTAGTCACCCAGGATCAAGACAGAGGATTGAATCCTGATGGATTAAAGTAAGTAAGGCCAGATAGGAAGAGTGGGTGTCCTGCGTCATGGTTGGGGGTCTGTAGCTAGCTATGATTTGAATACGTGTTTCCTCAACAGTTAACTGCACTTGGAGTGTCTGCTATGTTTCATACCATTTGACCAGCCTAGACTTGTGTATGCCTTTGATAAATATTGCAACATCACATTTGGCTGTGTGTGTGTGTGTGTGTGTGTGTGTGTGTGTGTGTGTGTGTGTGTGTGTGTATATATATATATATATATATATATATATATATATATATATATATATATATATATATATATATATATATATATATATATATATATATATATATATATATATATATATATATATATATATATATATATATATATATATATATATATATATATATATATATATATATATAAATATATATATATATATATATATATATATATATATATATATATATATATATATATATATATATATATATATATATATATATATATATATATATATATAATAAAAATAAAAAGATAAACTGTTGCGTACGGTATTAAGCGTGAAACCAGTAGAAAAAGCACCAGAATAAATGTAAAAATAAAAGGTAATAGCTGGCGTTCACACTCGCTCCTTAAATCTTACTTGTATTCGTTATGTAAATGCTGATTTGGAAGCAATAGCGTCACAATCTGTTCAGATCTGTCCAAAACGCTATATAGTCGTGGATAAGGGACTTTCAGTCCAAAGGGTGCCAAAAAGCCAACAGTAGAATTGATGTGAATAGTTCAATTCAACAACGAAACACCGACTATTCAGTCAATAAAATACTGGATACTCCAAGTAGTAAAACAGGTTACTATAGACAGTTCAGTACAGCAACAATATAGCGACTATTCAGTCAGTGAAATACTGGATACTTCCAAATGATGAAATAATCTATTTATTGGATCCACAGACAAAAAGGTTAGCGCTTTCGCATGAAATGCTTTATCAAACCAATACATTTCCCTGATAGAAGCTGCCATTTATATATTCAAATCACATTTGAACCAATTACTTAATTAACATTTTAAAGTCACAGACCCCAATATAAGAAATACACCTTCTAAAATAGTGTTCTAAGAACAGCTAATGTTTCTAATAAATGCATAAATATTCACAGATGAATATATGATGTGTAATACCACATGAAATAAAATATTTTATATTTTATCAAAGAATTTTTTAAGAAATGTACTTTTGGTTATCTGTGCAATGCATATTCACAGCTCTGTATTGTAAAATATATTTATATATATATAAAAAATATAAAAAAAATACTGTATATTGTTAATGTCATTCAAAATCTGTATATATGCAATGAATATATATATATATAAAGAAATATACATACATACATACTAATATATAAATATAAAATTTTGAATTTTAAAATGCATAAATATGAAAAACACATATATAAAAATACATATATAAAAAAGAACACCATATTATGATGAAAGAACACCATATTATAATGCATCTATCTTTTTCTAAGTCTTTTATTTTTTAATATGGGTTTCAATGGTACTCTTTCGTTTAAACCAGGGAAGCAATGTGCTCTTGTTTTTACTATCCATTGAGTTTCCACTGACTGTATAATTTTTCAAATCACCTCCACGAGTACTAGGTTCTAATTTTTGTAACACAGAAAACATGAAACTATGTGTGTTGTCTGTATTTAAAATATGTTTTGATAATGCATTTACTGTTGACTTAAGTCGTATCTGGTAAAGATGTTCCCTGATGCATTCTTTTAGCATCCTATTTGTCTTGCCTATATAAAAACACATGCATGATGTACACCTTGCTAAATAAATTAGATGTTTGGATTCACAATTGGCATTGGTCTTTACATTAAATATCTGTCCTGTGACTGGTTGTATAAAACTAGCAATATTAATAATACATTTGCAGTAGTTACATTTATTACAAGGTTTAGTACCATAAAACTGTGAACATGTGTCTTTTGTTTTATATTCTGAACAGCATAACATTCTATGCAGATTCTTCTTGTTTCTATATGCAAAACATGGCTGTTCTTTAATATGCTTTGATATGTCTGGGTCCAAATTCAGAATATCCCAATGTTTATTGATACATTGCTTTATATTCCTAATGTTCTGTGTATAACTAAGTGTGTATCTAATAGTATTTTCATTCCTATCCATGCTTGGATTTTGTTTTAATCTATACTCAGATATACCCTTATCTGTAAAAATAGGAGTTGCTTGACTTTGCCTTAGATCACAAACTTGTCTAAAAGTTTCATTAATTTCCTTAGGGCTATAGTCCCTATTACTAAAGTTTTTTGCTAGTTCATTCATTTCTTGTTCAAAAAATATTGGACTTGAATTAAGTCTGGAAATTCTCATGCCTTGACCCTTTAGGACATTTTTAAAAACATGGGGTGGATGCATACTGTCCCTACTTAATAAACTATTTCTATGACATGATTTTCTATGCATCCCTGTATTAAAAATGCCACTGGGTAAACGCCAGATTTGTATATCCAAAAAAGAAATCTCATTCGGAGAAGATGTAGTGGTAAATTTTAAGAAAGATGTTAATTGATTGACCTCTATTTCAAATGCCATTAACTCTTGTTTATTCCCTT
The DNA here is from genome assembly GCF_019279795.1 of Protopterus annectens. Lineage (NCBI taxonomy): Eukaryota > Metazoa > Chordata > Ceratodontiformes > Protopteridae > Protopterus > Protopterus annectens. The sequence goes on along the minus strand of NC_056750.1, from coordinate 736,964,774 downwards.
GCCATAAAAAGAAGAGGTCATCTACAAACCGTTTATAGAATATTACATACTTCTTATATTTCTCCGTAATGAATAGCTTCTTCTCTTCCCAATATGCCAAAACAAGATTGGCGTAGCTATTGGCACATGGTGTGCCCATAGCTACGCCATTCTTCTGAATATAAAAGTTTTCCTCAAACATGAACACATTACTTTCCAGTACTAATTCTAATAATGTACATATAAACTCTATTTTAGTAAGTGAAATCAGAATGCAAGGTCATATATTCTTGTATATATTGTAAGCCTACATCATTGGGAATCATTGTGAATAGGGACTGTACATCCATAGTTACTAATATCAATTTAGAATTATACTGCTGTTCCTTAGTGGCTTCATAAAAGTCTAAAAAAAAATCTTTTGAATCCTTAAGTATAGTACTATGATTATTTAATAACGGATGTAGTTGTTTTTCAATATAAAAGCTAATATTTTCAGTGACCCAACCACGACCTGAAACTATAGGTCTCATGGGTGGATTAATTTCATTTTTATGAATTTTTGGGAGACCTTTAATAACAGGGGTTATGGGTTCATCTAGTAGTAAAAAGTCATAAAGTTGATAATCCATAAGATGTAATTTAAACATGTCTTCAAGATTGTTATAGACATTAGAAATAATATTCTTTACTTCCTGACAAGATAAGATTTGGTAAAAATCTACATCACTAAGAAGTTCCAGCATTCTTCTTATATAATCAGTCTTGTTGAATATGACTATAGGGCCGCCTTTGTCAGCAGGTCTAATTGATGTGTTGTTATCTGATGTTAGGCCATCTAATGCTTGTAGCTGTTTATGTGATAGATTACTTCTTTGAGTTCTATTACTATTATTATGTAAAGAATACAGATCTTTTTCTACTGCTTTACCAAATACCTCAATTGTAGGGTTCAAATTTGCTACTAAAAGACTTGGTTTCTTAAAAACTACCGGACTGTCCTCTATACTATGATTAGAAAACATCACCTTTAGCTGCAGGTTTCTAGTGAATAATTTTAAATCTAAAATGCATTCTGTGATTGAGCTACTTTTAGAAGGAATGAACGTTAAACCTTTATTGAGTACCTCCAGGTCATATTTATCTAATGGTCTATTCGATAGATTGTGCACTAGTTCAGTTTTTCCCACATTTGTTTGATTGTGGGTTCTTTCAACTCGTAAGTGGGGGTCTTTCTCTTTTGTCTGCCCCTGCTCATGGATCGTTCTCTCCCTTTCTGATGAAATTCTGCTATAGGGAAAGGGCATGAAATTTCACCATCTTTATTTAATATTTCATTAGTTCGAATTTTACTTCGAACTAATTGTAGCTCAGTTGCTTTACCTGCAACTAATACATCACTATAAGATGAAACCTGGTTTATTTGTGCATTTACTATAGGTTGTATGTTGTTCCCTTGAGTATTAATTAAATTTACAGTTTCAACATTTCCACCCTGTTCTGTAGTTGCTTCTAAATTATCTTTGCTAGAAACACTTTCTATTTCATTATTACTTGTAGTATGCATAGAAGTATGATTACCATATTGTCTAGTGTCACTACTGGCAGAATATCTTGGCCAAGTAAATACTTGGTTGTTACTAAAATCAAAAACATCTCTTGCAAGCTTATGCTTTTTTTGTTCTAATAACCTTTTCTCATATAACAAGACATTATCCATAATTCTCTCTAATTTAGTTTCCAATAATGTATTGTCATAGCCATTATATAAGACATGAAGTCTGTTATTAATGGAATCACACAAAGTTTGTTCCTCAGGCAAAAAATAATCATTTAGGAGCTTCATATAATTAAAGCTCACCTCTAAGTTGAGTTGCTGCCAGCGTCTCAACAGTTCAGGAAACGTGTTGCCTGTTGTGGGCATTTTGAGGACTCTCAAACCTCTCGGTACAACACGTTTCTGTATGCACGTTTCAAAATGAAACCTCTGCATTTGTAATCGTTTTAGTTTTAATAATTCTATTTCTAGCAGATTTAGTGATGAATTCAATTTTTCAAAGTCATATGTATTAATAGTCTCTACATTACCAAAAGATGAAATTTCATAGTCCATTAGTGGATTGTTTTTACTTTCTAAGCAGTGTTTTAGTCTCTCCATTGAGCTCCGTTTCTTTAGTGCATTTCCTGGGTTGTAAGGAAGTTCCAAGTTCATATTTGCGTCATTTCCGTTTTTTTGTCCATCAGCCATGGAGCTATCCGTATTAGCAACAGTTAAAAATACAAATATAATAAAAATAAAAAGATAAACTGTTGCGTACGGTATTAAGCGTGAAACCAGTAGAAAAAGCGCCAGAATAAATGTAAAAATAAAAGGTAATAGCTGGCGTTCACACTCGCTCCTTAAATCTTACTTGTATTCGTTATGTAAATGCTGATTTGGAAGCAATAGCGTCACAATCTGTTTAGATCTGTCCAAAACGCTATATAGTCGTGGATAAGGGACTTTCAGTCCAAAGGATGCAAAAAAGCCAACAGTAGAATTGATGTGAATAGTTCAATTCAACAACGAAACACCGACTATTCAGTCAAAATACTGGATACTCCAAGTAGTAAAACAGGTTACTATAGACAGTTCAGTACAGCAACAATATAGCGACTATTCAGTCAATGAAATACTGGATACTTCCAAATGATGAAATAAAATCTATTTATTGGATCCACAGGCAAAAAGGTTAGCGCTTTCGCATGAAATGCTTTATCAAACCAATACATTTCCCTGATAGAAGCTGCCATTTATATATTCAAATCACATTTGAACCAATTACTTAATTAACATTTTAAAGTCACAGACCCCAATATAAGAAATACACCTTCTAAAATAGTGTTCTAAGAACAGCTAATGTTTCTAATAAATGCATAAATATTCAAAGA
>NC_056750.1:736926864-736954364 GCF_019279795.1 Protopterus annectens | reverse complement strand
TAGACTTTATTAGTAATTTATGCAAAAGTAATTTAATAGTAGGAGGAGACTTCAATTGTATATTGAACAATTCTGATACCACAAATCTGAGAAATCTTCATCTTGTCCCCATAGCAAATATATTAAAAAAATGGAGTGGAACCCTTAGTTTAATCGACACTTTCACTTTCAAAGAAGATAATTCACTATTATTCTCACATCAAGATTTTAGATTTAGAACACAAACTAGAATTGATAAATTGTTTATCTCACAAGAGTTGAACACTAAAATAAAATTTTCAATAATCCCTTACCCTTTATCTGATCATAATTCTCTCATTTTAAATCTTCAAACAGATTTTAAAAAACTAACTCACATAACAAGAATGCCAGCTTATATCACAAAATTAAGAGAATTTAAACCTTGGTTAGAAACAGAACTACAAATTTTTTTAGACACTACTCTAAAGAGATAAACATAGTTATGATATGGGATGCTTTTTAAGCTTATATATATATATATATATATATATATATATATATATATATATATATATATATGGCAAAACTCACATGGTTTAAAAATAAATCGAAAGAATGGGAATCAGAACTACATAATATACAAAATAAGGAGCTTTCACCTATGTCTAATAATAAACAGATAATTGAACTAAAAAATAATGAAATTTTAACTCACAAGACTAATTTGGCTTTAGAAAAATTAAAATTAAATGCGTATTCCACATCTCCTAGACGTCTTCTTAACTTAGCTTTATGAGCTAGCTTTATGAGCTAAACGCAATCTAAAGTAAATAACATAATCAACATTTCTCATGAGGGAAAAATAATAGAAAAGTTTCAGACATAAGTGATATACTTGATGCCTTCAAGTATCATTATACAAAACACTTTGGAATTATAAATTCTCACAGTAACATTTCAAATGTAGATCTAAATTCTTCAAATATTAAGAAAATCCCAGAAACATTAAAACTAGAATTACAGAAACAAATGTCACATAAAGAAATTACAGAAAATATTAAGAAAAGCAAAAGTAATAAAGCTCCAGGAATCGATGGTATTATAATTGAACTTTATAAAATTTTTCCAACTTCCATAATCTCACTATTTTAAGAAACTTTACTCGAAATCCAAACTCATAATTCAACTCCACCTTCATGGCGTTACTCCTTAATCACACCCATCATAAAAGAGAATAAAGACACTACATTATGTAGCTCCTTTAGACCTATTTCTCTTCTCAATAATGATTATAAAATATTGGTCAATCCTTATCAACAGAATCAAAAAATTCATACCCCATATTATAAATGAAGATCAAACTGGTTTTATCCTTAACAGGCGAACTAATGATAATATTCAAAGAATTCTAACTATAATTGACATCTTAAATAGAAATAATCAGGAAGCATTATTAATTGCCCTAGAGATAGAAAAAGCTTTCGACTCATTAAAATGGGACTATTTATTTAAAATATTAGAACTCTATGAATTTCCTCACACATTAATTTCACCGATAAAAAAATATCTATAAAAATAACCTAGCATATGTAAAACTTGGTCCTTTCACCTCTGAGTCAGTTGCAATTACAAAAGGTACAAAGCACGGATGTCCCCTTTCCCCAGTTTTATTTGCACTATAAAAATATTTGCAACAAGAGACAGCACATGACAAAAAAGTTTTACAAGTTTTAGTTTGTTAGTTTTAAATGGTTTTAAAAGAGCTGCAAACTAGTAGATTCCAAATAGAGTTACACACTGCCAAGTTGAAGCTTCTTGTAATTTCTAAGGTGTAGTCAGACATTCCCTTTTCAGATTTGATCCAATAATCAGTCTATTGATACTAATAGATCCTTAAATGTGTATTCCTATTTGGTATTTATTTACAAGAGATTCTCCTTATTTTAGTAAACAAAAATTAGAAAAAATATTTTTTAAGGGCACTGTATTATATTATTCGACCTGTTTTAATTTGTAATTTTTTTATAAAGAATTAAAAATGAATGTTTAAGGGATACAAATTAATATAATAAAGATGGCTGTTGGAAAGGTTGGAGAAAGTCAAAAGAATGAAATGGAGGTTAAGGAGAGGAAAGGGGAAGAAAGGAGGCAGAGACGGGGTAGTAGTTAAGAAAGGACAAAAAAAAATCTTGTTTATGTAAAATCTTTCTTGAACAATAATTTTCACCCATTGCATTTATTTGCATTGTCCATTGCAACAATGCATTTGATTTGTTGAGCTTGAGGTGTCAGGATATATTACAGAATGTTGCAACTTTTGAGAGTAGGACCAGACATTCTTCCTCATCGTTGTGTGAATCATAAAGAATGAAACTTTGCTTTCATCAGCTTCTGTAGGTCAATTATTTAGTTACGGTGAACTTTTCTTTAATAAGGACACAATATGAACAAACCCTCTAGCTTGCTGTCAAGATATGCCCTCACCATGTATCTGAATCTTGTCAACCATATTGTCACACCCTGCATAAATAACTGAGTAAGCCCCCCTAAGTGTTTAAGTACAACTATTAATTTAAGGTTTGCTATGACTCTGATATTCCAGTTCTATTTTGCAACTTTCAGAGTTGTCTACCCTAGTATTCATTTTTAGATTTTGGATTCAGGTAGCATTTATAACAATGCTATTTTTATTTCCAAAAGTTTAATTTCTGTACTCTGCAAATAACTAGTTTTTCATTATAATCTAATGTACAGTGTGTAGGAAATAAGGTTCCACTATTGCTGCCTTACTTCTTCATTTATTTTTTTAACTTGTCTCTGGATATTACAGTTCAGTCAGTCAGTAATTTAACAATCAGTCAACCAGGCAATCACAAAGTAAAAAAAATCAGTACCGGCAGACTGTCTTTAACGTCACTTTTTTTTTCTTTCCATATGCTAAAAGCAAGGATACTTCTAAAGCCTCTCTCTGGAAGTTTTGGACATCTGTCAACAATAAAAATATAGAAATTCTTAGTTGTGTCTTCAAAACTCAAAACTTTTCTTTTCAGGAACCATTCCACTCATTTCACTCAGATTCACAGAGCTCACTGAATTGGCACCCAGTGTGGAAAAGAATTATTGTAATAATATTCGGACAAAATGACCAAGGAAGTAACCAAGTGTTGTATTCCAAATACTGTGGTCAGCCCACAGGCCAAAAGGATACAGGCTAAGTTACTGCAGCACATTCAGATTGCAGCTGCAGACCAATGTTATGTAAGAGTCATTATGGCTTTTCTTGCAGAAGTGGGATAGCTAGCTTTGTTTTGTGTGTGTGTGTGTGTTAGTGCTCATACATTTCAACTCTCCCTGATTTTTCTGAATGACTTATTTTCCCTCATATTGTTGTGTCCTATCCTCTCAGATAGTTTTTGCTGTCCAGTAGATCATTTTAGAAATACATAAAGTCAATAATGCCAGGCATTAGAGTGATGTATTCATATTGGTTACCAAGCCTGTGCTGTCATTCAACTTTGCAGTGCTGTAGAACAATGCATGAAAACTGTCCTTGACGAAGTATTGCCTGCCCCTCCATTTCTTTTGGATTTGACCAGAATGCTAAAGTTATGAACTTCCATTTTCTTAAGGTCGATGGTGCAGTAATACAAAATATAGTTTGTTGCTCAAGTCTACTGGGTTTAATTATTGGGTTCAAATTGTACAGCATTGCTAATATACTGACAGACCTCTGTGGTACACTGTATATGTTTTAGTTTTACTACACCCTTGGGGAAAGGACCTAACATACAGCATGACAGCCTTCCTGCTACCGCAAAAAACACTAAATGCCTTTAATGTATTGTCTTTCTGTAGCTGTGACCTGAATGTGCTGTGGTCATGGTGCTCATGACATGTTGGTCCACAGCCTTACCACAGTATTCTTTTGGATGCCTTCAAACCAACAAACTCGGCATGGTCAAGAAGTCAACCAAAAGAGGTATTGCTCTTCATGAAGGTTTGCCCAAATGCAGTACATCGTAAGCCATAAGTCTTGAACTTTGCATCTAATGGTGATATTTTAAAAAGGTAATGTGTTTGTTATAAAATTGAGAAATTGCATGTAAAACAAAACAGGATAGTAGACTTGTGAATAATTCATATCTTTGAATGGTCATGATGAACCATCACCCCCACCATGAGTAAAATATGAATTACTAACTGTTGCCTTGAGATATACCTTAATTGTACAATGAATTTATCCCATTACTGTAATTGAATATAATTTTACTTCATAAGGTGTAATTACGATGGTGGACATTTTCCTCTGAGACACTTCAGATTCAGATTTGGCAAAGAAAACCTTTAACTCAAGCAAAGAAATAGATCAATTTTAAATCTGCTGCTGCTGCAGTTATGGTATTGTGTTAGAACTTATTACTGATAAAGAAAACAAATGATGCAAAAGTACCTTAAGAAGAAAACTGTTGCTCATAGACAGTCGAGACAAAACTCGTACTGAATAAGGAATGAGTTAATGTTCTGTATGAGTCAGCAAAATATCACACTATCTTGGGAAAAGAATCAAAAGTATAAAGGCAATTATACAGAAAAAAATTAATTTCTGTATATTTTACAAATGAAAGGAGCTGGTTATTCAAGTGACTTGCAAAGAATTACCAAGGTTCAATTATGAATGTACACAGAACATCAATTATGAAAGTGTAACAATGTTTTAAGTTCATGCAGTAATCAACAAAATAGGTTTCGTCTGTGTTTGCAGTCATCAAAAATATTTGTTCCTTAAAGAAGCTACTTTTAAGGTTCGTCTGGGATGCAATGCACAGTAAAAATAGAGACTATAAAAAATAGAATTATCTGTTAAAAGTTCTGCTTTGTAAGATATTTGCATGCAGCTAAGCTTTTAAAAAAAGCTAACAAGAGCATGATTCCAAAATGCTAAGTAACATGGGAATCAAATTCAAATTTTCATAGCGGAGTCTGTGTTGGCACATCTTTAAGCAGAACCGCATGATGCCAATGGCAGTCAAAATGCAATCAAGAAATGTAGAGAACAGCAGGTGCAAGCAGGCATGGACTCTTCATCTGAATTCATCTCTGTGCCATTTATGCCTCTTAGTCCCTTGAATTTGAGCCATCTTCCAGTCTTTTCCTAGCTGGTGCTACCACATCAGTCTACTACAAGCTAAGCTGTGAACAAAGAAAGTTAAAATATTATATTGATTAATAATTGATGCAAAAATAAATACTGTGGGAGGAAAAACTCTGTTGTAGAAAACATCAGATTCTGTACTGGCACTGTAGTTTCTCAGAGGAGTTAACTGCCTTATTACATCTGTGTTGATAGACTTTGTATTTCTGTCTAAAACTTTTAATATGTTTGCTCATGTTGTGAAATAAGTTTATCTAACTTCAGTCACTAGGCAGTCTGTTACATATTAAATCTGTGCAAATAAAACTTTGTAATATATGCTGTCCTTACATGCACAGCAGCTACTTTTTTTGCTTCTAATATTTTTATTGTCTAGAAATCCAAAGTACTATTTGCAGATAGAGAAGAGATGATGTGAACTATCAGACAAATAGCTGTGAATGGGCTAGCCCATTGCATTGTTGTATACCTGGCTCAGTGTTCAACACAATTTTCAGCTTGAAATCCACATGGCAGTCGTTGTAATCTATGAGATAAAATTGAACCTACATTAAAATGTGTTTTTTTACTTCTATAACTTAAAAATTGAGTAACATGTTGAATAAACATGGTAGTACTTAGCATACAGTAAAAATATAGTTACAAAACGTGCACCCCATACACCATGACTCACACATAGACTCTGCATAAAGACTACAAATTAAATCTTTTGCTTAGATGTAAAATCCTTCCATTCATGCTATGCTGCAAAGAAGATAATGAGCTGCCGTCTTCCACGTACTTTACTAGATCTAGGGCCGTCTTAACATTATTGGCCCATGTGCATAGAATGCACTGGGGCCCCTAACTACACAACCACTCACAGGTTTAAAAACGAAAATGGCAAGTAACATTAAACCTGTATTTATTGATAATTCCAACAAAAACAGTGTTTAATCATTAAAAAACATGTTAGAAAACAAATTTTAAGAGGAATAAACCAAAAGTATGAGCCAGAAATTCCAGACATTCTGTGAAAATCTTGATAGTTGAGAGCTATGCACTTAACTCCTTGAAACACAAATGGTGGTAGGGGTATAGAATTCAGGTTGTTGTACCTACGTACAGGATTCGAGCCTGAGCAAAGTAACACTAACCGCCATTTAAACATAATCGGGGCATCATATATAATAAAAAACACACGATCCAGACCATACTTAATTGTTGAAGTAGAACAATGAAAGTAGGAAGCAGCAAGGCAGCAAAAAATGGAATGTTAAATTCTACACATTAAGAACAACAGGCAATAAATGTACAAATGTAAGATTTAAGAAGGCTGCCACTATGTTAAGATAATTGACATTTTAGAAAGGCTGCATTCAGATAGAGTTTTCGGATGATTGCTCTGCTGTACAACTTAAAATTTTCATAATTTTTAAAATATTAATAATCTAGTATAGTGTATTTATTGTTAGCGTGTCACAACATGCATCAATTAGCATGAGTCCCCTGGGCAGCTGTCCAGTGTGCCCATGCATTGTCTGGATCATAAAACAATTTTTTTTTAAAAAACTGGTTTTATTACAATTGATCACATATTACTAATTTGAGAAGCTAAATAATCAAAACTGGAGTTCCTGATATGTTTAGTCACAAACCCAAGTTATTGTCTTAAAGTAATTGGTATTTTGTACCTAACAAAAGTTTTTGCTGTATTGCAAGCCTTCCTGCACCCCTCCATGAGGATGTTCTACTCTATAATAACAATGATTTCTACAAACACTAACTCTGTGGTTATAAGTACTTAAAGGGAAATGGCTATACAAAAAGTAAAAATGTACCTTTTCCTTTTTCTCTGACTCTCTCTTTCGGCTTTTTCTGGTTAGGTGTCACCACAGCGGATTGTCCGCTTATAATTGGCAGTGGAGTTTTATGGTGTCGAGTTGCCAGCCCAGTGCCCAACCTTCCATGGAAGGCACACACAGACGCATTCATGCCTAGGGCCAATTTTAGCATGTCTTATCCACTTGCAGCATGTCTTTTTGGGATGGGGAGGAAACCAGAGCACATGGAAGAAAACCATATGACCGCGGGGAGGATATGCAGACTCTACACAGAAGACACCCCAGCCGAAGATCGAACAGGAGGGCCTCTTGCTGTTAAGCGTCAATACTAACCGCTGCACCACCGCTGTGACCAAAATCCAAAGCATAGCATGTGTTTATGATATAGTATTTATGATATAGTAAAATTAATTACAACAGAAATATCCAGTCTCCATATGTGAAGTTTTGTGACCTGTTAATTTACAAATTTTACAGGATTATTCCCCTAAGAAAGCAGCAATCTTACCTGACAGATTAAATATTATAAGGTTAAAAAAGCAACTTGTCACACAGTTATCTTTGTGGTGATGGTCAAGTGTTGTACCCCTTGAAATTAGACACCAATTAATCCATTCCATGAACTCCCATTTGAAATGGGCATATGATTACAAAGTCCACTAATCTTTCCTCCTTTTCTGAAACATTCTTTTCAATGGGAAAAGATAATTTTCTCTTTTCATTATCATAAATTGTGACCTCTGAAAAAGCATTTGAGAATGTTCTGATCCACAAAAGAAATGCATCAGTGCTAATGAGCAAATATATTCTCACCTAGAAAGCACTTTATCTGATTAAGAAGCAGCCTCTATCAAGACTGAGCTTGTTTGCTGTTGGTTAGATTGCATAACATGCAATTGCTAAAAAGTATGTATTATGCAAGTGGGAGAAATTATGCTTGCGTGTATGGTGAGACTGAAACAGAACTGTTATACTAACAGTGGGCCGGATTCCAAAATGTTATGAGGTATATATCTTGTAGTAACCTTGCCATATTCTGAGATGGCCTTACTGCATTGCTTTTGCACAAAAGCTTACAGCACCATGGCGGGCCATTTCTCCGACTCCCCTAGGTGCTAATGAAGCATTTTGTGGGCGTGGAATACATTAGTTTGTCACCCTGCCACTTCAATAAAAAAAGAGAGGCGTTTTGAAACAGAGGAACCACTACACACTGATCCTTACCCTCAGTGTCCTAAGCCTAAAAACACTAAAAAGGATTCAAACCCTGTGCCATCCCACCTTGGATATTTATTCTGTCACTACTAGAAACCATAGATTAATGGGAAGTAGAACTAAGAGTAGAGGAAGAAAAAAAAAAGAAAAATTAAATTGCAAAGGAGGAGAGGACATCAAACGTTGATCCCTTGTCCCAGGAAGTGTCAGCACTGAGCTGCTGTCCTAACCGATAAATTAATGCAGGGAGTGTTTATTCAATATTTAATAAGGATCTCTGGCATTAGTCATTGCTTGAAACAGTTGATTTATGAGTGAGAGGGTCAAGGCATATGTCAGCATACCTCTCAACCTTGTAGTACAAGAAAGCTAGACAGAGAGGCATTATTAGGGGCAGATTTTACTTATACCTGCTAAGGGCAGCATTCACTTGCTTCATAAATGTGTGTTATAACTTCTTTGGTAGTACTTGAAGGTTAAAGTTACAGAATAATTTCCATCAGTGAGCAGAATTTGATTATGAACTTTCCTTTTGGAGGTTTGCCTTACCAAATCGAGTTAAACAATACATAATTAAGATTTTCTCTTTAGAATGTACATGCATGCAGTAAATACCTTGCATTTAATTACAAAGAAAACAAGACTGATTATTTTTGGGAGAAAAAAAGACTGAAAAGCTAACAAAAGCCCAAAGTGTGGCTGCACAAACAGAACTTAACAGAAAAAAAAAAATCAACCTGCTCTCAGGAGAATGAAGTGCTTTTGTGCAGTACAGACTGATGGTTGTCCTGAAAGAGATTTGGCAGTTTTTACACTGTTTATTTTAGATAAATAGCCTTGGCTACATTGCCAGACATACTAGGTAAACACCGTCACCGGGACCAATGGCAGTATAGTCACAAACCATTCATGTGCATGTCTTGCATTGTATTGTATGGCTAAGAATCTAACACAAGCTGGCATTATTAGCCTGCAAAACTGTAATAATATCTGAATATATGAAGAGCCTATACCTAATTTACTTAGTGCATTATTATTTGTTCAGGTAGCCAAATTCGTACACTGGGAAGTAGCTATGATCTCCTCATTGTATGATCTTTTCATAATGTGGGAGTGAGAGTTTAATCTTTTTCAGGGTGCAAGTAGCAGAAAGGATGCATAAAATTGGGAATGGCTGCAGCATTCCTCATTTTTAGAATTCTAATATATGTTTTGTAAAACACATTGTTTGGCCTCTAAGATTCTTGCTACAGGCAGCACTTAAGAAAAAAAAAAAAAAAAAAAAAACAGGCTCAAGAATTGAGGGTGGGGGTCTCTCACTCTTTTTATTGAATAGTTTTGGTACCCACACTTCCGTCTGCTTCCTTTGTGACAAATACTTTCCAATTTCTTTACAACCAATGTATGTGACAGATACTAACCAATTTCTTTACAACCAATGTATGTGACAGACCATCAAGTAGGGATTTGAATGTTGGTGAATCACTTACTGGGATGAGAGACTCTCCATGCTACCTAATACATGTTTAAAGCAGAGACAGGCTTACTTGTGTCCAACCCCATTGTCCCACCCCCATACTATACTCCAAAGCTTTGTGTACTACCTGTCTATTTCTTCATTTATTTGGCTTAAAAAGGAGTACTTAATTCCACCACTGATTGAATTCCGTGCAACATATCCCTTCCATCCTCAACATAGAGGTGACTCCACAAAATATAGCTATCCTGACTCTCCTTAAATGTCTCCTCAGTGACCGGTTCTTGTATATAAACCTTGTTCAACTTAGACATAATAAAGGATAATTACCTCTGTTTCACTGAGGCAGCTGCTTTACATTTTATTCAAAATAAATCTAGTTAGTTCAAAATATTTAATAATTTACAAAAGGTGAAAATGTTTTTACTTGTGACATAGTTTTGCCAGTCAAAGCACATAGAAAATATAATATTTACTAATAGTGTTTACGTACAAATATTTCAAGCTTGGTCATTAATCCCTTTCTAATTTGCCAATATACCAAAACACTTATTTCCATAATAAGTGTCCAAGCTGCTTTTAAAAATATCTAAGCTAGTGTTTGCATTAATGTAATTTAGTAGTTTTTTTCCATACATCAGCTACTCTGTCAGACAACCAATTTGTACACTTCCTATTCCTATTGAATCTTTTTTAATTTCTCCAAACCTTTTGGGTTTCTAATATTTTGACGTGAATGGACTCCACTCCTAAGTCAAAGTATGATTAATGTTCATGAAATTAGTATTGATTCAATCTTTGGTGTCAGCCAAAAGTGCTCTTTACAGGACCCGCAATGTGCCTAGCAATGACTCCTGCACTTCGTATGGGGTTACAAAGATTGGTAACATACCTAGATATGATTATAGAGTGTTTTTTATAAGATTCTTTGCTGCAACTATTATTGGAACTGTCTGGGCATCCTCGTCCACATTGCTCTCATTTCTGCCTGCAGATCCTGATATTTTATGACTTTGTGTCTTTCTGTATGCAAGATACTGTAGTCGCTGTGGAATAGCAATTTCACTGATCAATGCTACTTTTGTCTTCTTTTCTTGTACCACTATATCTGATTTTCTAGCATCTATCTTTTGAACTGTTGGTAATGGGTAATCCCATGTGATATAACTTTCATTTTCTATGATGCTTTGTGGCTCATATTTCCAGTGTTTTTCAGCCACTTCAATACCATAATGTTTGCACAATTCTTAGTGAAACAATCTTGCCACATTATTATGCCTTTCAGTATACAGTCCTTCTGCCATTAGTATGTCAAAACCAGCAACAAGGCGTGCGACGGTTTCCAATTCAGTTTTACAAAACCTACATTTGTCTGTTTCTCCCCCATGTTCAATGGACTTTGTAATCCAACGTCTATGTAGCTTACTATCTTGGGCCACCAATATTAACCTTTCATCTCTTTGTTTGAAATTGCCTCTCCTTAACCATTCCCATGTTCATTCCCGATCAACATGAGGTTCTTCCAGAAGTTTTCTATACTTGCAAGTATATTTATGCTTTTTCCACATTTCTTGCCTTCTCATCTGGTCCTTGACCTTAGATTTTTACTTTTTTTTCTTGGCACATTCAGTTGGTGCCTGATTTTTATCTACTTCTGGTTTGATTTCCATTCCTGCTTGACATTGAATGGCTTCTGCTAAGTTAAGCAGAGAAGTCATCTTAGATTTATTCTCATGTTTCATAACTTTCACTACATCTGGGTTTTATGAGGTCAGCAGATGTGTGGAGTCCAACGATTGCAGATCTATACATGTGATCAATTTCAAGGAGGTTCATCCCTCCTTCAAAACAGGGAATATGTAATCTTGGTATACACTTATTTTTATAAATCATTTGGTGGGCATGAAGAATCCTTTTTGTTTACATCTTTAATCTATCCAGCATGTTTTGAGGCCACTCAGTCACTCCAAAACTGTAAGTTAGGACAGGAAGAGCAAATTGGCCTATAGCTTAGATTTTGTTCCTAGATGTCAATGCTGTTTTCAAAATTAAATCTTTTAAATATTCCTTACTAAGTTTTATTCACATTTGTTCATGTTTTACTGTTGATCCTTCAACAATTCCCAAATTTTTATACACTCCCTTTTGCTCAAATTTTTATATCATATTCTTGTCCCAAACTTTGTTTTCCTGGTGCTGCAGTTTTCCTGTTTTAAAGGTTGCCTTTGCATACTTATCAAGACCAAATTAAATTATTAAATAATCTAAAAAAGTTTTGACAACCTACAGCTATGCTTTTAGTTTCTCAGTTGATGAGCTATTCAGCTTTATATCATCGACAAAGAGAAGATGAATAGTCTTAAGACTGTTGTTTTCTAGGAGCCAAGTTGTAGCCATGAGCTAAGCTGTTAAGTAAAACAGCTTAATGGGTCAATGGCAAGACAGAATGGCAACCATGACAGAGAGTCACCCTGGAATATCCCCCTTTAAATGTTTATTCCTGGGATGATAATCTGTCCTTTAGCATGGCTTAATTCCAAAGTTGTCAGCCACTGTTTCATGGTCACTGTAATGTAGTCTATCAGTGTAGAGTGTACTTTATACATTTTTAAGCCCCCTCATCCTTGTATGTGGGATACTATCAAATGATTTTTTTATAGTCATTCCACACCATACTTAAATTCTTCCCCTTTTTACAGTTTTTCAGTATGTCTTTATTTAACAGCAAATGATCCTTTGATCCATATAACTTTCTTTTATTGGCCTTTTGTTCTACTGCTGTAATTGAGTTTTCATCTAAATGACTATAAACTCTATTGGCATCAGTTCCTATGTATAGTTTATACATTATCGGAAGGAAGTTATTGGTCTAATTTTTAAGGTAGCTTGTAGGTTCACTCTTAAGGAGCATTTTTTTGCCTGTTGTGTTAGCCTGGTTAGTGTCTGTCTGAGGTGCACATATAAATAGTTCTTACTAATCCTACTAAATCCTCTTGCAAAGATGTTAATACTTTTAACCAAATTTAAGTACTGCATCTGGGCCTGGGGTTTTCCAATCAGAGGCTTTTCTTAACATTCTCTCAATCTCTCTGGCTATTGCTTCATCCTATTTTATGTACTATGCCCTTAAACAACTTATTCTTTCTTTTACTTCTATAATTTAGCATATTTGTTATGTTCCACAGGATGATCTTAGATACTTCTCCAAAATGTATGTACTTTCTCTTTTTTTTTTTTTTTTTTTTTTTTTTTTTTTTGGCGGTCTGTAAGTTCCTTTTAACTTATTTCCCAATTCTCTATAAAACTTTTTTCAGTCATCAATAAATATTTTTTGTACATTTCCTTTATATTTATCTGTGTGTCCAAAGTTTTTCTACTTGTGCTGACATTTTTAGTTTATTTGCAGTAGTGCATGATGGATGCTGGTCTGTTCCATACTTCTCAACCTGGAAACATCAAAAATCTGGACAAAGGACCATGAAAAATAGGTACAAATCTGCACTCCAGTGGAATTGTAGGATATCAACTTTCAAATGCAAACAGAAGAACAGACAACCAAAATATGGTCCCAGAGCCAGACCTTGTAGGAAATGGTGACCATTTTTTTAAATGTGTAGCAATGATGTTCACGGGGAAGGGAGAAGATGATGAACCTTAGGATTTTGTTCTTGGTGACTTGCAGTATGTGGGTTTTATGGTAAAAGTAGGGCATTTAATGGTAGGCAATATTCTAATCTTATCAAAAGAATATTATAGTTTGCTAGAACCTCCAAAAGTCATTCTCCATGGCCTACCTATCAGTGGCATAGCTACAGTTTGAGGCTTTGTGCCACCTGGGGGTGTCTTTGAGTTTGCCGCCCTCCCCCCCCTCACAAAGTCATTTTCGAATGGGGCCTCCCCAGTGCCCCCATACACAGCCCTCTCCCCTGCAGCTGTTCTAATGTCCCATTGCTTGGCTATTTCACCCCATTTACCATAAACACTGTAATGTTCATATTGCTTCACTTCTACAATTATTTGGATTTCATTTAAAAGTTTTATTTTGCATTTTACAGCACAAACACTAATGGACATTTGCAAAACAAAGCAATGCAGTCTCACAATGAAAACAGACTTGGCATTAAACGTCTCTGCCCTTGAAACTCACATTCATTGAAACAGTATTAAAATCCACATTCAAATAAAATGCATCTGGCCTGTGGCAGATAAAGATTACCTTTGGGCTGTTTTTAAATCATAGGCCCCTTGCACATGAAACATGCATGTGTTCTTTGATACACCTTCCTGATTGTATTAAATTATATTCCTTGTATAATACAGTACAGTTGTTACAGGGCATTTTAAATGTATTGTTTTGAACATTTTTTCAGTAAACAATAAAACAAAATGCATGCACTAATAATGACCAAACTGCCCAATTCAGAACATTTCCATTATAAAAGTGTACTCAGTCTTCTACAGTCCACCAGTTTCAGTAAATATGCAGGATCTCTGCAGAAGTAAAAGTCATCTAAATAATTCCACATTCGAGATCTGTAGCTAATGAGGTTGCTGCTGGCAAACAACTTTATATTTCATCACTTCATCTACAAATAAAGTGCCTGTTGACCTTGAGGAATAAATTGCCTATGTTACATTAAAAAATAAGTTAGTAATATTGCATTAGGGAATGGATGGCAAACTGATAACAGGTTCATAGTTACTAGTTATTGCTGCCAAATAGGACAGTCTCAGGACTGCAGCATCTACCCCCTTTAAAAGTACAACACAGTACAATATCAGCAATGCATCTTCATATTGTGGGAGTAGAATCCACAGTCTTCTGCATCAAAAGCAAGTATTCTACCTCTTATGATCCTAACAATGCAAGCAGACTTTGTATAAGCAGCACTAAACTTCTCATCACCTGAAGCTCTCAGCTCCTTGTAAAATCCACTCGAGGCACAACTGTATCTCCCAGGTTTGCAGCACAAGAAATCTGGAAAAAGCCAACATTTATTTGGGAGGGGGGGACAAAAGCCCAAAACCAGGGACACATTTTAAACATTGCTTATATAATCTTGGAACGTTGCTAGAATAACATATTACCATCATGCATTTCCTAAAAGATAGGAAAACTGAAACTTAAATGGCTATCATTTAGTAAATTCAGTTCTCACCATAGCTCTCAACCTCTTAGCACAAAAAGCCTAGACAAAGCAAATAACAGGGGAATACAGTCCCAAAAATAGAGACAAATCTCAAATATTGATCTTATAAACTTAGAAAAGTACTAGAATAAAAGGTTTTGTGTTATGTATTTTCTGAAGAATATGAAGTCTGAAATCAAATGCCTGTCTTTGTTTAGTGACTTAAATCATCAGATTATCCCAGTGATTTGCTAGAAAATGTCAAATTTTATGAGACCAGAACAAAAATGAGCTAAAAATTCTGCACCTTCTTCGAAAATCTGAACAATTGAGAGGTAGGTACTCAGCTGCTGTTCCCTGCACTGCTGTGCTCCTATTTCATGCCACATAGTGATTTGAAAAGATATTTCATTCATTAGGCATGGCACCATATCTGTGGTCTTTACCATAATATGGTAACAAGGAGATTTAGTGATATGGGGGAAGCTTGGAGGCATTACTTTATATGGGTGGGAATGTACTTGTGGTAACAGCACATGGAATCCTTGTCAGAAGGGCTTTACCCTTACTTTATAAGAACCAGATATATATTAAGGAAAGCATTGCTTGCTTGCTTTAAGATGAAAATAAACTTTGTATTGACTTTTTTTTACTGTAAATAAATTGCGTTTAATTTGAAGAAAGTGCCTGCAGTGCATTATACCTGTTGCAATAGGTGTGCATTGCATTAACAACTTTCTTTCCTACGGCTCATTACAAGTTCAGTGACCTGAATACATTGTGACATTGTATAGGTGAGCTCTCTGCCATTCATTATACTGTGCAAACCTTTTGGAAAAATACATACACACAAGGAGCTATGAATGTGCTTGCAAGAAGGCCCACTATAGCTATGGGGGATGTGCACTAACTATTTATTTGTGCATAATCCCAGATCCATAGTTCTTGGTTCTCAACCTTTCATCCCCAAATTAAAGAAAACCAGCCCTCATAATGTGGAACAAATGGGAAGAATGTGGAACAAATACTAACGGCTTGCTAGCAACTTTAACTAGGAATTTCAGATGATGGTTAAAATATACTGTTTTTTTACTTAAAGATATATTTTAATGACTTAATACGATTTATTTCTATTTAACATGTATGTCAGTTATAAAACTCCAAACCTAGAATGTGTACCAGACCCTTTCAATATGAAACTAACTTTTTTAAGACTCCAAATGAGGTCCGGTCCTGGTAAAAAGGCAAACTTGAGAAGTATGCCTCAGATCTTCTTGCATTAATTCTCACTAATGTGTTGCAGAACTGCTGTCATTGATAGTACGTGCTATATATTCACCACACTCTGAATGAAACTGTCTCTCTAAGATATTTTGTGACAATATCTTCTTTCCTGCCTCACAACACCGCTTCAGTTTTGACAGCAAAGACCCCTCAGTTGTTTAGTACCTGTTAAAGAATGGTAGGACATCACACTATTACTAAACAAGCGAACAAAGGTATAAACAAGGGAGAAAACAAGCAGGGCAAATGGCTAATGGCTGAGTGCTGACAAAAAACAGGAAATCAGTTAAACTAAATTTCATACACTTTTGTCCTTACCTGGAGCAGTGGCTGGGCCGGAATGTACATTGAATCCTTCGAGCCCTTAGGCTGCCAATTCCAACAGGCTGTCAGGCTGCTCACGAAGCTGACATCACTCATACCTCTGCACATTTTGATGTCAGTCCCCCCAAAAAAGCCAAAATAAAAAAGCTGGAAAATTCAGAAATTAAGGGGTACTGCTGGGGAATTGTGGTACCCCATTATTTGGACCTCAAAACTGGTAAAACTTTGAAGTTCGGTGCAGTTGAGAGGTATGGTCTGTTCTAATACCGTGCATTGTTTTAATCACATCTATCTATCTTAGTATTTTTGTTGAGCTATTCCCTCATCTATAATCTTCTAAGAGTGACACTTCTTGTCTTAATTGCTTTATAATTTTCTCTATTTGATATTTCCATGATGGTATTCGATTTCTCCCCCTTCCTTTCCTTACTACTGTGTATTATTGTGGTAGAACTTTCAGTTATTAATTTAGTTGCACAGTAACATATCCTGTTTACTTCTGTTATATCGCATGGCTCTCTATGAACAGTCCTAATTACTGTGTTCATTTGTTTGATCAGACTTCTGACTTTTTGGGTTTTATTGACTTTCTGCAGTATATCTCTTTCATTGATCTTAATATCTCTGAACATGTCTATTAAGTTAAGCAATTCTTCTCTTAGCTTATTTTCTTCTAAACTGAGGGCACATCATTTTTTTTCCCATTTACTGTGGGCATTCTATAGAAAGTTCTATAGCATCTTACCATGGCACCTTCTATTCACTTTCATCCCGTGCCATCCGTTGCATTGTCATATGGGAACTCACTGACCTATCACTCCTCAACATTGACTGCATTAGAGTTTCCATTTTCCTGTTCCTTCCCTTGCAGTCTAGCTTCAAGTGAATGTTTATAGTGATTTCCTGTGGAAGCCTCCAAAATATCTTGATATAGCACCTGCCCAATTCCTTCCTGTTCCACTGGTTTCCTCTTAATTTGGATATCCATTGTTCTAACCTGTTGTGGTGATTTCTGCATTCAATTTTTTACACTGACTCCTTCCCTTTGCAAGTACTCTATAACCTCAATTTCTGTTTCTTTAACTTCTGCATTACTAATCTCCTTTTCTACTTTTCCTCTGTAGTTTTCTTTTTCTTTTTTTTTATTGTAAAGTGTTCTATGTCTGGATTCCTTTGCCTGTATTTCTCTTCAAATATATTTGGTGCTGCTCTTTTTGTATTGGTTAGTTTTGCTTTCTCCTTTGCATAAATATTACACCATATTAAATATTTCCCATGTCCATATTTCCTATTCAGATGTTTCCTGAACTTCCTTTTCTCCTTACTTTGAAGGCTTGCTCCATCATCTACACAAAATCCTTCACTTCGCAGGCACCCCATAACTTCAAATTCTACTATTTTTAACTTCTACTTCACTAATCTTTTCTGTGTTCTATCTTTGTAATATTTTTTTATTGTAAAATGTTCCATAGCTAGATGCCTTTGCCTGTATTTCTCTGATTATCTTTGGGGCTGCCTTCTTTATATTGATTAATTTGGCTTTTTTCTTTGGATAAATATTGCACCATATCAAATCTCTTTCCCATGTCAATATTTCTTTATATTGTTTAATTATCTCTAGGTTTTGTTTATATTTTCACACTTCCTCAGATGCTTCTTTTTCCAAACAGATAAACATTTATTGATCTATGTATGTTTTTTTTCACAAAGCTGTTGTATTAATGAATTGCAGTTTAAGGTTAAGCACTTTTGTCTATACATAGATTTCTTCTGAACCATGAAAACTCCTTGAACTCAGAATTTAAAAGCTCAGAGAAGTAAAACCACACCCCCAAGAACTGTCAATCAATAGGCAGGATGAGCAAATCCCAGGAAAGTTCTTAAAGGTGTACGCACACCAAAAAATCAATTGCCAGATAAAACCAAGTATAAATGGCTAAAAACAAATTTAGAATGGCAAAATACTACAGAAAGACATACCAGTTTAAAACGTTTTGCTCAGACTATGTTCACTTTTCTTTTAAGTTTACTAGGAATGGAAATAGTCATTCAGTCCAAGTAGATTTGCTACGTCAAAAGCCAGCTGCCAATACATCTCATGATGTTGGTCTGATTTCCCACTCCCCAACAAAGGCACCTGCCTCCATCTGTTAAAGCCCCAAAAAAGTAAACTTCTTGAAAATGAAGCATGTACAAGCATGCTTAATCAAAGCACTATTCATGTCCCTTTTGGATATACTATAATAGAGTTTGGTATATCCTTCTGTTGAGTGCATTTTTAGTCTTAACTATATAGAAGGTAGGGCATGACTTACATTTCACCAAGTCAACTAACTTCTCTGAAAGGCAACTTGAACTTACCACAGATGTTCATACCCCAATTTTTTTCTGTTAAGTCAGCTTCATAGCTGGTATCAATACAAGTGCACTGATGGCAGCATCCCTGATTTGTCATAATCCAAGAGTCACTTTGTCTGGAAACAACTGGTTTCTCCAGTATGTGCCACTGGTATCAGATAAACCAAAAAAAGTATATGCTGCAGCAAAAAAAGTTGTCAATTGCTGAGAGTAGGGTAAAACACTTAAAATTCTTTAATAGTCCACAAACAAACAGTATAGGTAAGCGCATTCGCAGTTGCCTGCTTCCTCGGACCTTAATACAAAGACAATTAATCAAAATGCATTTTTACATAACTACAGCCAATGATACCAATTCAGTTAATGAGGCAAATTCCTTTTCTAAAGAACAGGTTTTAAAGAGACTGCACTGTTCAGACCTGGAGGGGGTATATGCTTTAAAATCAATTATCCACTTGAGTTCCACACCTTCTGCTTCATTACTCACATCACCTTCTCTTAAAATTTTCTAAGATTTTTTGTAGCACTAAGAATTTAAAACTATGGTTGTCTCCTGCTTCCAACACATGCTTTGCCAGTGCATTAGTCAGTTTCTTATTACGTACATCATTAAGATGCTCCAGTACCCTCGCCTTCAACATGCGATTAGTTTTTCCAACATAGAAACATTCACATAGTTTACATTTAGCCATATATACTATGTTTCTAGTGGAACAATCTGCATAGAATGAGAGTTCTATATTCTCCTTAGAAATGGGATGCATTACCATGCAAACTGGTCAAATACTAGGTAGGCTTTGCAAGCTCTACATGCATGAGTTCCCCTGCATTGTGATACAAGATGTTCCCTGCGTCTGTTCTGCTTGTAACAAAGTTACTGCTTCAGGTTTTTAAAACTAAACCTAGGGGGTAGAGTCTATTACCTTGATTATTTTAGGATCTACTAACGAGATGGGCCAGTTTCTTTTCACTATCTCACAAACTCCACTAACCCCTGCTGAATAAGTCAGACACATCCAATTCTTCACCTTCATACTAGATGTTATCTCTCTCCCTTCTTCAGTGGAAGTTTGTTCTGAATAATATGATCTAGTTTTTGTTCTATCCACTTTATCAACCTCTTCCATACACTTTTTTTATTTCCTTAGCTTTATAACTCCTGTCCATAAGGTCAGATGTAAGTCAATTCAAAGCTTTCCTTAGGGGTTCTGCATCTGTATGCAGTCTCCTACACCTTAGTACCTGATTCTTAACTACATTTCTAGTAGTATGACTGGGATGCATCCAAGTATGATGTAGTATACTAGCCATTCATCACAGTGTAAGATGGCCTGATTTCCATGCACTGCTTTTTGCATGGCTTCAGAGTCCGATGAGGATTGTAAAACCATATTGGTGTGGCCAAAAGTATCTTTACTCCCATTTGTCTTGTCTTTCAACTTAATATTATCAAGGCCATACCTAATAGGTGCATATCTATTGTCTCTCTTCCCACACATTTTTCTGAAGATTATTGAGAAGAGCTTCAGGATACCCTCTTAAGGATACCCCAAAAACAAAAATTCGAGGGTGTCAAACTTTAACAGTAGTTAATGTCAGATGTCAGGTTAGAACTCCTGTTAAGTTGGCTTTTCACAATCCCCTTCTTTTGATGGATAGGTTGACAGCTGGTGTATGACAAAAAAAAAATAGAAGGTAGGTTTCCTGTATATCTGTGTCCATACCACCATAATGGTCTTTCTTGATTTCGATGTCCAAGTAGTGGATCTGAGGTGGGTCAGCATAGTGGGTAAATCTTAGTGTCACTAGACTGCAGTCCATCTATAAATGTGTCCAGTTGTGTGTGTCTGCCTGACCAAAGTATCAGTAAATCATATTTTTTGATAAACTGACCTTTAACAAAGTCTTAAATTCTCATCTCAGCAAGACTATTTTTGCAAGGTGTTGCACAAGCAACCCCCATCACTATGCCTTTCAGTTGTTTGTAAAATTAAAGATCAAAAAAATATTGTTCAATACAACCTCCATGAAATCACAAACCAGTGTGGTGTCCAAAAGTGTAAGAGAACCATATTGTCACCATTTCACTGAACCATAACAGGCCTCCCTCATGGGGAATTAGTGTATAAACTCTGGATGTCACAAATCACAAGAAGACAATCACTCCAAGATAGAGTTTTCTGAAGTTAGTCTAAAAGATCCCAGGAATCGCAGACAATGTGCAGAAAACCGTGAGCAAGTTCAATTTCTTTGGGGCTTGAACAGGTGAAGGCAGGCACCTTTGTTGTCAAATGGAAAAAAACAGACTTGTACATTGTGAGATGTATTGGCCGCTGGCTTTATACGCAGCAAATCGACCTGGACTGACTGATTATATTTCTATTGCTAGTAAACTTAAAAGAAAAGCCAACATAATCTGAGCAAAATTTTTAAAATTGGTTGTCTTTCTGCAGTATTTTGACTTTCTATATTAGTTTTTAGCCATTTATACTTGGTTTTATGTGGCAAGTGTTTTTCGTGTCTGTACACCTGTAAGAGCTTTCCTGAGATTTGTTCAGCCTGCCTATCAATTGGCAGTTCTTGGGGGTATAGTTTTACTTCTCTGAGCTTTTAGGTTCAGAGTTTAGAGGAGTTTTCATGGTTCTGAAGAAGTCTATGCTTAGACGAAAGTACTTGACCATGAATTGCAGTGGTTTTACCAATAAAGGATTGTTTCTCTCCACAGCAACTGTGAACTGGAGTGGCTTCTACCATTGTTGGATTCATTTGCTGTGATCTTTGGCTTCCTGGTCAGTTTGTTCTTTGCTTGGATTTCTGTTCCATTTCTAGTGATTTTTTGGCTTTTGAGGGTTTCCATATTGTTATTCCATACTGAGGTTTGTGTCTAATGTAACTAACAAACAGTAACTTCATCATTTTTTATTTCCTAGACCTTATAAATATTTTTATGTAACCTACAGTTCTATAACTATCATTAACCAATTAGAGGATATGATCAGAAAAACTCATCGCTAGATCTACCCATATACCCAAGTCCTTAAATGAGTCTACAGTTTTGATCACTGTGTGGTGTATTAAATATTCACCTTACAATTTGTCTTCCAAATCTCATATGCTTTGTTTTTGATGTATTTATCAGCATATTATTCTCCTGTGCCCAAATTGTCAATTTAGTCAAGTTATTTTGCAGACATGCCTTATCTGTAATACGTGTAATCCGTTCACCCAAATTCAGGTCGTCTGCATACAACTGTAGAAAACATCAAATGAAAAGGTTAGGTCAGAAAGATATAATTTAATCAAGTAAGGGAAATTTGGAATGTTAAATTAGGTAGCATCTACAGATTTTCTAATCTAATTTGAACTTAAGTTCAGGCAAACGTCATATAATGACTTTCTTTAAGAACATTTAACACTTGTTAAAAAAAAATAAATAAATCTTTAAAAAATTATGACCTATTCTCAGTCTAAAAATGTTTTTTTCTCTGCTTCATTATCAAAGCATATATCTGACAGTCCATACAGTCCATATGCAGCTTTTATATATATTATGCATCAGTCAGCCAGTCTTTAGTTACACTACAAAAATTACTTTTAGCAGATGATGGAAGCAGCAGCATTTCACTAACCTTTCATGCTGCAGCATATTAGCACTGTTTAATTAATCCATCTGTTAATTATCATTGCAAAATACTTATTGGCTAAGAACAGTGCAAAAATTCAAATAAAATAATAGAGGTAAACCTGTAAAATATCCAAAAGAAATTGAGATGTAGTCATAAATTATAATGGCCTCCCACACAGGATTTAAAATGATGTTTTTGTACTTAGCATGTCAACATGTGAAGACTGTGCCTTATTTGTAAGCCCTGGACGAGTCTGTTGTTCACATGTTTATAGCATTCTCAGACCTGATATTTGCATAATAATGCATGTGTTTAGCAGTACGCAACAACCCTGGAGCTGGAGAAAAGGAGAGGAGATGAAGGCAAGAGCAGTCTTCAGAAACCTCCTGGCAAAAATCTACTGAAAAGCGAACTTGTCATCACTTAATCTTGCCATGACTTTGCAATCAAAATAGCAGCCCTCAGTTCTGACTGCTGCCCAGATTATGAAGCTGAATATTTAATAAAAAAGATAGCAAATTTGGCATTTCTGCACCCACCATACAGAAATATTTTCCATGCTCATGTACAGAATAATTAACGCTCTCAATTATTGTATGACCTATTTCAAAAAAAACACCAGAAATAACCATCTCAAGCATGTTTTGTAAAATGCTATATTGTGACTTTGGTTTTATTACCTTTTAGGCAGTGGCCCTCTTTGTTTATAAAACCAGTCCTAACATCAAACGAAGATTTGAAAGTGACTATTTCAACAATAAGGGAGTAAAGAAAGGAACATCTAAGAGTGGTTCTTGTGGTCAATGTTCATACATAGTGGAGATTGAGAGCCTAACTTTGCAAAATGACATCTGTTCAGTAGTTTACTTTAAGAAAGGAAATTGTCAAACAAAGGGGGTTGTATAGCTGGCTAAATGTTTGTGCTGTCCTGCCTTCTATGTGGGCATAGCCGAAAGGCCCCTAAGGAAAAGAATTTACGTGCATGTTTATCATATGCACAAACATAACACTGCTTTACTCAAACAGGTCACTTATAGCCTTAGTTGTATGTCATTCAGATTTGCTATATTAAGGCAAGTAAAAGTTAATCCTAGGGGTTGTAACTTTAAGTCCTTGCTAGATGAAAAAGAAGTTAAATGTCAACTGAGATTACATGCTGATGAGTTCCCTGGTATTAACAAAAACATTTCTCTTCAACCAGTTTTGAATTCAAAGGCTAACTATATTTAAGAATTTTATGATTTTTTTTATAAAACTCTTATACCTTGCTTAAGTTTTGATTTTTAAGACATTGTTCCTTTAAATTAATGTGCTAATTTATTAGGGTATTTAAAGGTTGTATACTTATTAAGCTGTGATTCTGATAAGGTCCTTGGTTCCTTTGGATGAAAGTGCTTAATCTGTATGTTTTACAGCTTTTGGTTCAAATAAAGTTTTACATGGAAAGTCTGGTTTATTGATTGCTGCAGTACTTACTGTGTTTATTAGTCATTCTGTATTGCAACACATTGGTTGATGAGGTCTTTTTTTAAGATTACTCAGTCCTCTGAAGATGAAAGTATTGCCTCTTCACATGGAGGTAAAAAGTGAAATCTGAATTAAGTTAACTGTGTTCAATCATACAGATGTGACTGTAAAACACTTTTCGTTGTTTATAAAAGGGCTCAGGTTTCGTCCACATTCTGAAATAAACATTGTAAATTCCCTTATTGAGCTCAACCTTTTCACTAGAAAGTTGAAGTATTCTGTGAACAACACGGCAAACATAAGACCTAATACCATAACAAATCTCAGTTCCTTTAAGACAAAAGTACTTGGAATTTACCTCTTAATGGTATGGTGGCTATTTTTGACAAATCTGGTGAAAAAGACTTGCATAGTTTTTATTATTCCAACTCTCAATACTTCAATCTTTCCAAGTCAAAGTGGAATTTAACCAGTTTAAGAAATGATTAATCTTTTAGAATTATGAAACCAGATTTGGGGGGGGGGGGTCATCTTCATTGTTGACCAGATCGACTACATCAGTGAAATTTTTATTTTGTTACACTAGACTGACCGGTTTTGTTTGTGGCATATAGAAAAATTGACTTGGTTTTGAAGGATTCTATTTTGCAGGGTGGTGGTAGTAGTGATAGGTTCATAGGTTGGTACTAGGCTATCTGCCCGAAGGCATTTATAAGCCTAGCCAGAATGTGTTGGCTTTCGCTGCCGCCTTAGATTAGTTCCCTGTGCCTCTGTCCAGCAGACCCACTGAAGTGATCCCAGAGGCAAATTTTGTTTCCCATCCACTCATCAAGGGTTTCTTTTGAAGAGTGTTAGTGAGGAGCTTTGCCTAATGTAGATTGGGATCTTGTTCCAAAGCATGGGGAGTCTCTGGGACAGTAATCTATCCCTCCAGCATGTCCTATTTATTGTTATGGTGAGGTTTAGATCCCTAGAGTGTGTGGCTCAAGGGGATAAGGTTTTCTTTAGGTGGAGCATGTCCATCAATTCTGGGTTGGACATGGCCTTGTATGTCAGGCAGAGATCACCTCTGAGTAGGCGGTATGCTACCGAGTACAACTGGAGTTTCTTCAGTCGAGCTGCATAGGGCATCTGTTTGAGGCCAATGATCCTCTTGGTGAGATACGTCTGTGATTTTTCCAGCTATTGCAGGTGTCTTGTATGGTACATCCCAAACTGGGTGTTGTACTCTCTGATGGGTCTGATGAGTGATGAGTAGAGGGGCACAATGACCTCTCTTGATCTGGATGCGAACCATTTTGTGATTAGGTAGGCCACATAGAAGGAATTTCTAACCACTTTGGCAATGTGATTATCAAAGGTGAGATTACTATCTACTTGGGACCCCAGATCCCTTATTATGTCTTGAGTATTTAGGGGACTACCACTTGTGGTAGTTTGTGGGTACTTTGTTTTTTCCAATGGGGATGACTATGCACTTTTTGGCATTTAGCTTGAGGCCATGATCTTGACACCAGGTATCCGTCTCTGTGAGACCCTTTTGGAGGATGTCTGTGTCAGCCAGAGAGTCAATTATAGCCCCTAGTTTGCAGTCGTATGCGAACTTGTCAGCCATAGTCCTCCTGTGCTTGCCTGTACCTCTGAGAAGTATATGAACAGTAGGGGTCCTAGGACTGAGCCCTGGGGAATGCCACTTGTAACCGGTTTAGAGTCAGACCTAGCTCCTGCAACTCTCACCATGTGAGTTCTGTCCGTGAGCCAGTTGGCAACCTATCTTGTGACGTAGGGGTTTATGTTCAGGCTGATGAGCTTGTCTATAATACCAGAATGGGGAATGGTGTCAAAGGCCTTAGCGAGGTCTAGGTAGGCTGTGTGTGCCACCTTTCCCTCTTCTATAACCTTGGTAACTGTCTCAAATAAGTCCACCAGGTTTAGGAGGCATGATCTGCCCTTAACAAAGCCAAACTGGGTAGGGTCCAGTGTTTGGAGGTTCCCAATGTCTCTCTTAATGGGTTCCATGATGATGCACTCCATAGCCTTGCAGATCAAGCTAATCAGGCTTATAGGGCAATAGTTCCTAAGGTCTTTTGTGGCTCCACCTTTGTGGAGCGGAATAACTGTTGCTGTTTGCCACTCTATGGGTATGTAGCCTGTGGAGAGGCTGAGTTTGGACAGTGTGTTTAGGTGAGGGGTTAGTTTGTCTTTGAGCTCATGTAGGACACAGCCTGGGACACTGTCCAGTCTCATTGTTGCTGTGTTTTGGCTTTGGAGAGGGCTGTTTTAACTTGAGTGTCTGTGATTTCAGGGACTCTACATTCTTCTGGTATGGTTATGGGCCCTTTTGGGGGGTGAGAGGGTTGTGACATTTGTGCTGAATCTGTCTGCCAGGTTGTTGGGGATATCGGTCGGATCAGTGTATTTTGTGCCATTCTGCACCAACTCCGAGCAGATTTGAGCATTGCCACTTAGATTCTT
Organism: Protopterus annectens; assembly: GCF_019279795.1. Lineage (NCBI taxonomy): Eukaryota > Metazoa > Chordata > Ceratodontiformes > Protopteridae > Protopterus > Protopterus annectens. The sequence continues at coordinate 736,928,073 of NC_056750.1, read as the reverse complement.
GACATAGCTAAAGGATGCCTTGTAGTTATCTTTGAAGTCCTTGGCAATTTTTCTTTCAAAGCTCACGTTGGATGATTTTATGAGGGATTGTAGTTTCTTGCTGATACTGATCAGGGATGTCTTTCCTTCTTGGGATTTTACTCTTTTTTTTGTACTAGTTTCCTCTTTCTATTGTATAGCTTGTTTATGGCAGGAGTCCACCAGACTGGTTTTCTTTTCTTGGAGGAGAGAGTCTTGGTTTTGCTTGGGATGGCATGATCCATGCATTTTTGTAGCTGTCCATAGAATGCATTAATAAAGGATTTTGCAGCTTGGACAGTGTTATCCTTCAGCATGGGGGGCTTTGAAACTTTCCACCTTGGTCTTAAGTAACGTGAAGTTTGCTTTTGAAAAACTTTTCACAGTGGTTTTCTTGTCCGGGGGTGGGGGCGGAATATGGATATCCATAGTGATTTGTTTATGGTCACATCTAACCAGCGAGGGGTTGACCTCTGGTGTGGAACACCAGTCGCCCATGTTGGTGATTACCAGGTCCAATATGTTGTCACCTCTGGTGGGAGTGTTGATCAGTTGAACCAGGGCATTTGAGTTTATAAATTCTAGGAAAAGTTGGGCAAGGGAGTTAGTACTTGAGAAGTTCTCCCAGTTAATGTGTGGGTAATTGAAATCACCCAATATTAGGGTGTTTGGTAGGACCTTTGTTTCCCAGTCTTTACAGAAACACGGAATGGGGGTCCTGGGACATGGTGGGTGATCTGTAGCAAGCTACAATTTGAATTGCATTTTTGCCCATTGTTAGTTGAATGTGGATGATCTCTGAAGCATCGTGCTGTGCCACTAACCCGGAGGTGTGGGGTATCCTTGATGAATATGGATATGCCCCCGCCTTTTGTATAGAACTTTCTGTTCAGTAGGCACTCGTATATACTGACAATATTTTCAATACCCAAAACTCAAATATACAGTTTCCCCATCTTGTGGTTTAATAGTTGCAGCACATAATTCTAAAACCTATCCATTGTCTGTCTTTGCAGATCATATTTTGAAAGTATCTATTAAACAAGTTCACTACATTTTATGGGTCTCCTGGGATTTTTTAACTAAGGTTAAACAGCATTATTGCAGTGAAACATGCAGTTTTTCTACTATAGATGTCTGCTTGTTTTCTTCCATTCCCCACCATACAGACTTAGAATTATTTCATGCTGA
>NC_056750.1:736881864-736921864 GCF_019279795.1 Protopterus annectens | reverse complement strand
GTTCTCAGATGATGTTGTGTCTTTCGGCTTTTCCCGGTTAGGGGTCGCCACCGTGGAACACCGGTCCGCTAATGATTGGCAGTAGATTTTTACGTGCCGAGTTGTCAGCCCTGACGCACAACCTCCAACAAAGGTACGCCCATTCAGGCATGTCTCCACACAGAAGACGGTCTAGCTGAGAATCGAACAGGACAACGTCTTACTGTGAGACGACAAAGCTACCGCAGCACCACCACCGCATAAGTTCTGATAAACACACAAAATTACTCCAACTGCTGATCATTTTATGTACCAGACAGAAACACTGTATTAGCATAATTTAAAGTGGCTTATTAGCAGAATCATTACAATTAAAGATCATCCTCCTTGGATTCCGCTATGAGGGACTGGTATGTTTAAACTGAGATCTAAGAATTTTAACTATTAGGCCCTTGCAATTACATTTATTATAATTCTGCAAGTACAAATAAATGTACAGGTAGTTAATGTGCAATAATTAAAAGTCCTATTACTCTTAATGGTCCCAACACTACATGCAACAGTGGTGGCTTGAATTTCAAATTACTTTAGGATAACTTGGAAGTCTTTGTTTTTTGTATGCCATACCAATTGCTTTAAAAACAGACTAAACTTGCCAGATATAGATCTCTTGCTGAGGAAATGTAGGTAAGTAGATGGGTCAACTACACAGTTCTGTAGTGGAAGACTGACTTTGACTTTTAGGTCAGTTTGTTGCATAATCTGGTGTTTTATGAAGAGTAGCCACCATATATAGAGATTTCCCCAAGGAAAGCTGTCATGTGGAGGTATTTACATGATTTTGTAAAGGAAGTTTGAATTTTAGTTGAACTTGACTAAGATACATTTTCCACCACTAGTGCTTTATTGAACTGATGTAAGGTGTCTTCCTCTGTGGAAGAGAGATCTAGGACTTTATAATACAGAGTACCTAAGAAAATTATTACAAGGACATTTCAAGCTGACATTGCACCTTCACTATTTTATGACAGCTGACCTTAGACACTATTGATATGGACCTTGTGAACCATGTGAACATTACCTTGTTAATCTGACATGGTTTCTGTATGGTGGAGAAGCTAAAACCTGTACAATGTGTTAGAATTCCCAGTGACTATCAAAATATATAGAAAGCGTCTCCCTGTTGGACCCAATCCCTAGTCCCAGTGTCTCCCTGTTGGACCAGATCCCTAGTCCCAGTGTCTCCCTGTTGGACCAGATCCCTAGTCCCAGTGTCTCCCTGTTGGACCAGATCTCTGGTCCCAGTGTCTCCTGTTGGACCAGATCCCTAGTCCTTTGTGTGTGTAAAATGCCCCAGGTAAATATACTTGGTGGATAGAGAATGTACTTTGGCTCAAACCTTGTACATTGGGTACAGGTAACAAGAGCTTAAGGTCCCTACCCACTACCCCTTGTTAAAGCTCCCCAGATTTATACCTCATATATTTGTTCTGTTCCTCAAGATCTGTGGTTTTCTGGATTTTTGTGCTAAGTCAATGGAGGATTGAATTCACTAAATAATGACAGGCATTTGAATTTCAGAGTTCATATTCCTCAGAAAATAAATGGTAACACAAAACATTTTATTCTAGCAATTTTCTAAGTTTATAAGATCAGTATTTGAAATGTGTCCCTATTTTGGGGGCTGTATTCCCCCATTATTAGCTTGGTCCAGGTTTTTTGTGATAAAAAGGTTGAGAGCTATGGTGAGAAGTGAGACCTGAATTCTGTGTTCCCCCATTATTGGCTTTGTCCAGGTTTTTTGTGCTAAGAGGTTGAGAGCTATGCTGTGATGTGAGAACTGAATTCACTAAATTATAGCCATTTAAGTTCAGGAAACTGCTGCTTTGGCATAATGTTATGTTGCTCTGACTGTAGTGCGCAGGGTCCTAGGTTCAAGACTTAGCAGTGAAACGATGGTGGTAACATCATTTTATTTTAGCAACTTTCCAAACTTAAACAAGCAATGTTTAGAATATGTCCCTGGTTTTGGGGGCATTTGTACCCCCCAATAAATGTTAGGTTTTTTCAGATTTCTTTTGCTGTAATGTTGAGAGATACAGTTGAGTGTCTAGTGGATTTTACAAGGAGCGGAGAGCTTCAAGGGAAGAGAAGTTTAGTGTTGCTTATACTGAGTCTGTTTGCATTGGTAATAGCATAACAGGTTAAATACTTGCTTTTGATGCGGAAGGCTGTGGGTTCTACTCCAACACTATGTAGATACATTGCTAATACTATACTGTGTTGTACTTTTAATGGGGGGTGGGTGTAACAAGTCAAAGGTGTAGCTACAGATGCAACAGAAGTGAGGAAATGTAATTTACAAGAGCATTTGTACCTCAGTGGAAAGAGCAAAAAAGATCATTAACCCAAATTCAGGAACAGAAAATCATAATTATATTATGTGCTGTATTATAAGAAAAATATTTTTAAAAAGGTACAGTACATTTTCCAGCATTCAGGATAAAGCATTTTTCCACTGCAGACAGTGGAGAAGAAAGAGTAGTCAGTTAACAGCACCTGTATTGCAATTATAGTTTTTATGCATTAGGATGAATGTAGGAGAGGGTCTGTCAGTAATTGGACTAAAAATGTGAAGTCTTAAAACATGCAGTTCACCTAGTTTATTTTTTGTGCATTTACAGCTATTGAGTTGGTCTGATAACACAAATCAGAGTAAGTCAAGCAAAATAAATGAAATTGAAAATAAGTTTGCGAAGCTGTGCAAGATTCCCATGGTTTACAACTATTATCATTCTATATATAGTGTGAGTTTGTGTAAGTAGACCTTTATGATTGAAATGTTCTGAATTGGGCAATTTTGTCATTACTGGTTCATGCATTTTGTTTCATTCCCTACTGGAAAGATTTTCAAACAAATTAAAAATGTGCTCCAAGTCTAATAAGTATGCTGTATTATACAAGGAATATAATTTAATAAAATCAGGAAGGTGTATCAAAGAACACATGTATGTTTCTTGTTTTGTGTACAAAGGGGCCTGTGATTTGAAAACTGCCCAAAGGTAATCTTTATCCATTACTGGCGAGATGCATTTTCTTTGGATGTGGTGTGGGTTTCAATGATGTTTCAATGAGTGTGAGTTTCAAGGGCAGAGAAGTTTTAATGCTAAGTCTGTTTTCATTGTCGGACAGTATTGCTTTGTTTTGCAGATGTCTTAGTGTTTGTGCATTATGCTATAAAATGTCAAAAAAAAATCCAAATAATCATTGTAGAAGTAAAGCAGTATGCACATTATTGTTTATGGTAAATGGGGTGAAATAGCCAGGTAATGGAACATTGGAATGGCTGCAGGGAGATTCTGCTGGCATATTTTGGTTCTGTTCAGTTTTTGTTTGAAAGTTTGTATCCCACAAGTCCACTGGGGTGGGTGGGGCCACATAATTATGTATGCAAATGTTGTTAATCAGCATACAGAGTTGCACCTATTTTCCATGGGCCTTGTCCAGATAGGTTCATAGGTCGGTACTAGGCTATCGGCCCTAGGGCCAATACAAGCTTAGCCATAACAATTCCCTGGATATTTCTTCCCACAATATTTATTTCCCTGGACCCCTGTCTAGCAGGGCGACTGACATAATGAGGTGAATTTACATTCTCTCATCCAGTTGTCAAAGTTCCCTTTGAAGAGGGCCAAGGAGGCACTCTGACATGTATGGGAAGTCTATTCCAGAGTATGGGGAGTCTCTGGGTCAGGGACATACCCCTCCAGCATGCTTTGTTCATTGTGATGACAAGGTTTAGATCCCTGGAGCGTGTAGCTCTGAGGGATTGGGATTTCTTTAAGTGGAACATGTCCAACAGATCAGGGTTTGACATGGGCCTTGTATGTTAAGCAGAGAACACCTCTGAGTAGATGATATGCCACAGAGTATAGCTGGAATTTTTTAGGTGGTCAGCATAGGGCATCTGCTTTTGGCCTGTGATTCTTTTAGTGAGGTATTTGTGTCCTTTCCAGCTGTTACAGATGTCTTGTGAGGTACATACCAAATGGGGCATTGAACTCTATAATGGGTCTAATGAGGGATGAGTACAGTTAGACAATGACCTCCTTTTTTCTGGATGAAAAGCCATTAGTGATGAGGTGTGCCACATAGAAGGATTTCCTGACTGTTGTGGCGATGTGGTTATCAAAAGTACGACAACTGTCCACCTGTGCCTTTAAGTCTCTCATCACACATTCGGTGTTTATTGTACTGCCACCTATGTGGTAATTCATGGGTACATGTTTTTTCTTAAAGGGGATAACTATACATTTCTTGGCATTGACCTTGAGCCCTATGGCTCTGGCACCAAGCATCTATTTCTGTAAGACCCTTTGGTAGAACATCCACATCATTTGGGGATTCAATAATGGCTCCCAGTTTGCAGTCATCTGTGAACTTTGTTAGCAGGAGTCCCTTAGTGTTGACCTGTACTTCAGAGAAATAGATGCTAAACAAGAGCGGTCCCAGGAGGTACTCCACTTGTCACCTGTCTGGAGCTGGCTACTTTACAGTCTGGGTTCTGTCAGTAAGCCAGTTGGCAACCCATCGAGTGATGTAGGGATTTATGCCCAGCTTATTAAGTTTATCTATGATTCCAGAGTGGAGGATGGTGTCAAAGGCCTTGGCGAGGTCCAGATAGGCTGTGTGGACCTCCTCACCCTCATCTACAGCTCTGGAGACTGATTTGAAGAGGTCAATCAGGTTCAGGAGACAAGATCGTCCCTTCACAAACCCAACCTGGGTGGGGTCCAGTGTTTGAAGGTTGCCAATGTCTTTGTTTATAAGTTCCATGATAATGCGTTCCATGCCCTTGCAAATCAGGCTCGTCAGACTGATGGGACAGTTGTTCCTGGGATCCAAGGTGGATCCCCCCTTTGTGGAGCGGGATAACTGCAGATGTGCACCACTCAGTGGGCACGATGCCTGAGGTGAAGCTATGATTAAACATGACACTTAGGTGAGGTGCCAGTTCATTTTGTAGTTCATGTACTACACAGCCCGGGATGTCATCTGGTCCCATGGATGCTGTATTCTTAGGTTTGGAGAGTGCAGTTTCTACCTGTGTGGCCGTGATTACTGGAATTTGGCAATCTTTTGGTATTGAGATTGGTCCTGTAGGGGGTGAGAGGGGGGTGAAGTTGGCACTAAATTGATCTGCCAGGATATTGGCAATATCCTTGGGATCAGTATATTTAATGGCATTCTGTTGAAGCTCAGAGCAGATCTGAGCATTGCCATTTAGATTCTTGACATAATTATCGAAGGCCTTGTGGTTGTCTTTGGAATCTTTGGTAATTTTATTTTTGTAACTAGTTTTGGATGATTTTATGAGGGATCTCAGGTTCCTACTGAGGCTGGTGAGGGAGTTTTTTGCATCCTGGGATTTTCCTCTTTTCTGCAACAGTTTCTTCCTTCTGTTGTATAGTTTGTTTATAGCAGGGGACCACCAGATTGGCTTCCTTTTTTGGAGCAGAATGCCTTGGTTCTATTTGGGATGGCACGATTCATGCACGAGTGGATGTGCTTGTACAGTGCTTACTGTAGGATTCAGCAATCAAACTTTCAGCTCCCGTCTGCATGGGTGTCATGAAGTGTGTCACTTCTGAGTTGAGTAGCATGAAGTTGGCTTTGGAGAAATCTTTTACAGAGGTTTCCTTACTGGGGGATGGGGGTGGGATGTGGATGTCAAGGGTGATTAGCTTATGGTCAAATCTGACTATTGAAGGGGTGACCACTGGTATGGAGCATCTATCTCCCATGTTGGTAATGACCATGTCTAGGATATTGGACCCCCTGGTGGGACAATGGATTAGTTGATCCAGGGCACTGTAATTTATGAATTCCAAGATCTGTTGGGAAAAGGTGTTGGTACCCTAGTAGTTTTCCCAGTTAATGGCACTGTAGTTGAAATCACCCAGTATTATGGTTTCTGGTTGTATCTTAATATTTTCCAGTATGTTTAGAAAGGTGTAGTGAGAATCTTGGGACATGGTGGGGGATCTGTAGCAAGCTACAATTTGGATTGTAGTCTTACCTAGTGTTAGTTGCACCTGGATAATTTCAGATGCATTGTGTTGGGCAACTAGCCTGGAGGTGTGAATATCTTTGGTGAATATGGACAATCCTCCACCTTTAATGTTTCGGTCTTGGTTTGGTGGCCAAAAAGTGTATTAAGTGTTGAAGCCTGGTATTGCAGGGGTGCTCTCTGGAACCTTGAACCAGGTCTCAGTTACTGCACAGATATCTATGTTCTCCATTTTTAGGAGTACCTCGAGAGAGTGCATTTTGAGGTTTAGACTTCTAGCACTGAGTAACATTGCCTTCAGATGTTGCATGCTTGTATCTGTTACAGTGGTGGTTTTGTCCTTTGAACCATGCCTAAAAAAGGCGCTATAGGGGTGGCAAGAGCTTTAGCCAGTAACCTTAATCCCAGGGGTGACAAGAGCTTTAGCCAGTAACCTGAATCCCAGGGGGTGACAGGTGCAGTCCATCTCTGGCAAAGCATCATGGTTTGTCGATCATGTCATCCCATGCAGACAGATACTAAATCCCCTTTGAATGACACCAGAAGCTTAGCCAGTTGTTGAAGTCATTCATTTGACCTTGTACTGTGGTATAATTCTGGGCAAAGGTAGGATGCTACTCAGGGATAGGGTCATACCTGCCTGAGCCACATGATCCGAGGGCTCTTCCATGTCTCTTTTCATGTAGTCCAGGGAGGTATGTTTCAAGTCATTCACTCCAACATGGACAATGACAGAGTTGTATTTGTACTTGTTGTGGAGTGTGTTGAGTGCATGCATTATGTAGCAGATCCTGGTGTCCGACAGGCAGCTGACTGTAATTTTCTCCTTGTTCACCTGGTGAGTGGGATATCAGTGTGCCTGACTATAGAATCACCTATGACTGAAGTGTTGGGTACATTTTCTTGCCTTTGGGGCTGTTGTTGGGTGGCACACTGGTGTTGTGAGCTGTGTGTCACTTTGGTTGTGACTGGTGTTTGTTTGCATTTCAGCTTCGGAGGTCCTTGTTGCTTGGGCAGGTTAATGTTAAGGGCCTCCACATATGTGGGTTTAGTGTTGCTATGTGTGGGTGTTGATGGTATGGGTTTTGAAGGGCTTTGTGTTGCTTGAAATGTATTGCAGGTGTAACCCTTCTCCTCTTGACTGTCTAGCACAATCTTGGCTGGAGAGAGCTTAGCTTCCAGTTTGGCTATGTAAGTGCATCTCTCACAGGTTGTAGTGTTGAGTCATAGGAGGAGAGGGTTGTCTGTGTACATGAGGCAGTTTCTGCATTGCTCCAGTATGCCCAGATTCACCAGGTGGACAGGAGAAATCACTGGAAGCTTACCCTTGGATATGCCTGTTAAGGTGCTTTTTTTGTAAAGTACAAGAGCCGTTTTCCCTTATCTTTGCAAGTTACTTTGCAATTATAGGCTGTTTAGTGCCTACAATTAATTTCTCCTTATTAACAAGGAGAGTTGAGTGCTTGTATCAGTTTAAGGCTCCGTAGTGCTTTCCGGCAGGTTCTAGAGCAAGTGCTAGTCACAGGGGTTCAGATTTTAATGCTAATGCTGAGAAACCCGCTAGTTCTAAGGGAAAATTTGAAGAGCAGACTTTCTGGCACCTGGAATAGTTTAACCGTAGCCCCACGGTGCTGCACGATGTGAAAAACATGCAACCACACTTGTGTTTAAGCCAGAAAGTTGGAAGGGATAGAAATCAGCTTTTTGAAGTTTCCAGGTTGAGAGGTATGCTTGGGATTAATATTGCTAATATTACTACTGGTGAGAAAAGGAACCGAGGGGAATTGGTTCATGATGGACTTAGGGAAGTACACGTAGGACTTTACTAAGTTGTCTGGTTGCGGATTTGGTTAGAACCTTTTTAAGGTCTTTGTGCCGTGTTGCTTTCTGTCGTGGCCAACTGCTGTAGGTTCCATACAAGATATCTACCAAGTCAAAACTATAGTAAATGTATTGAACGCAGCAGTGTGTTGGGTAATGCTACTCTGCAAGCAGTTTGGCATTAATGCTACTGTTTTACTTCTAGAGTAAGAGCGATGGAGCTACACATTTACTGGTTCTGTTCATCAGTCTCCATGTCAGCCACATACTGTATTAGAAGTGTTTTAACTGCTAATATGCAGATTTCTTTTTACTCCTCTCAGAGCAGTAATTATATAATTGTATTGACCTTAATAGGCATAACATGACAGATATGTAATAGTGTACTTTGTATTGCTTCTGCATAGTCACAAGTTTATTAGTAACATTTAAATTTATTGTGATTCAGGTGAACATAATGCAAGTTATCAAGACACTGGCTAAAATTCTATTTCATCACATTTTTTTTTATCAGACTAGGGAATGAAATGTGTTGTTCTTATAAATGATTTTGGGTTGATCTCCAGTGTTGTGTATAGGAAGTTATTAAATGTAAGTTAGGCAGTTTGGTGACTGGTGTGTACCCCTTAGTTTGTGGTTGTATTTTTATCTTGGTGTAAATGATACATTACATATAGTTACCTGAACTATCATAAAGTGAGTTTTGAATTGGTCGTGATTTTTTTTTTGTGTAATCATTTCTTTGAAAGTTCTTTTGTACATTAGGTAACTGTGTGCTTATTACAAACATGGAGTTTTCTATTAATTGTTCTTCCCTGAATACTCATGGGACTATTTCTAGCAGTGGCGGTGCTACGGTAGCATTGTCACCTCACAGTAAGACGTTGTCCTGTTCGATTCTCAGCTAGGGCGTCGTCTGTGAGGAGACATGCATGAATGGGCGTACCTTTGTTGAAGGTTGTGCATCAGGGTCGGCAAATTGGCATGTAAAAATCTACTGCCAATCATTAGTGGACTGGAGTTCCGCTGTGGCGACCCCTAACCGGGGAAAAGCCGAAAGTCACAACATTAAAATGGGAGCAACAATAACTGCTTTGTTTCAATGTTATCCTGTTTTGCAACAGTGTTGTATTAAATGTAGATGCCATAATATTTGCAATTAGCATATCTTCCCAAAGTCACTTTAATTACTGTGGAAGGGCTTTTGGAGTAAAACTAACATGGGAGCAGATTACCCCAAAGGATCTTGGCTTAAGAATACAGCTGTGACAGGGTTGGGGAAGTAGAATTGCCCCCTTCAGAAGATAAAGTCAACAAAGTTGAGCATCATATAGTCAAGACTGGATGATTGTCTTTATGAAATGTCAAAGGTTTACAATGTAGATAGAGGTATAGTTGGGATCAGGGTATTTACCCTTTTCCCTACTGTAGTGCAATCTTTGAGTTGGAATATATAGTATGCAGGGGTGGGGTGGTGCAGGGGTGCTTGTTCTCTGTAAAATGTAGATTTTTGTTTTATGCTGATAGACTTTTTGGAAAGTCAGTCATATAATCTCGAGCATGTGACACTCGACTTTATGTTGAGTCAATCTTCCGAAGCAGATCCAGTAGAATATGACAGCAGGTGTTGGAACAGCAGAAGTATTGTATTCGGACTATTTTATTCTCTGGCAGAGGTATTAGTATAGGCGGAATACTACATGGAATTCCTTAAGTGAATAGAAAAGGCAGTCTTCTCAGTAGTGCTAAATATATTCACAATCCATTTAGTGTATCTTAAAAAAAAAAAGACATTATAGTATACTGCATGAATCGGAGTATAGCATGAACCACATGCATCAAACATACAGAGCTATGAACTGCACTTTAGTCATTTGTTACTGACAGAAGTAGGACATACTAAAGGTACTGAACAAATTTAAATAAAGCCCTTTAAAATTTTAAGTGGTTTTGCTTCTAACATTAGAAGAGTTGAACTACAAATGCAATGGAGGGAATACCCTTGTGAAGATATTCCAATGCATTCATCTCGGAGATATATGCATACTCTGAGATCCATGTACTGCAAAGGAGGAGAAAATGCTCTGAACTGCTGCAGTGTCAAATTTACTATATAATCCTCCATTGTACTTTCATTTCATTATTTCCAAGAATTACATCACATACTACTCAACAAGATTTATCACACAGAGGACTCTGCTTCCTGAGTTAAACTGCTAAGGATTCAGCCACAGAAGGAAATTCAAATTAAGTGTGCGTTTGCCTGGACAAAGCCCCATCCCCACCCTAAACATGTATGTGTGTATGTTTGTATATGTATTTGTGTGTGTGTGCATATATATATATATATATATGTGTGTGTGTGTGTGTGTGTGTGTGTGTATATATATATATATATATATATATATATATATATATGTGTGTGTGTGTGTATGTATATATATGGATCCCCATCAGAAGCTCGAAGTTTCAAAACTTCAAACTTTAAAAGGCAGAGACCATAAGACTGAAGTTTTGAAACTTTGAAAGTTTTGAATGGAGATTGCTGCACAGCATGTAATGCGATATTTACAGTTTTCCTCAATGTAGTGTGATCTTGGAGTCTGTATATTTAGTGGAGGGTGTAGGGGAGCTTGCCCCCCTTCAAAAATGTATAAAAAAAAATTGCTATTTTTTTTTTATTAGGTTTTTGAAGTTTCAAACTTTGATCTTATGGTCTCAGCCATTACAAACATGCATCACATGTATTCTTTTGGATAATTTTCATCATCCCAGCATTAGATAATTTGCTTAGTTCCTGACATTCCTTAAACCTTACTCCTACAAAACATTATTCTACATGTGTTGCTCCCCAAATATCCATTTTTTGAAAGAAATTTGTTCCTACCATTTTCTTAAGATCCCACTTCCATTTCATTCATCTCTGTTAGAATATTTAATACTTCCAATATGGTTGGTTTAGAGTTTGATTTCCTTTTTCTAGTAACTACTTTTTTTTGGCAGCCAGCAGAATTAAACTCAATAAGGCCTTACTAATTGGGTAGACAATTCATATCCTGTATCCCAGTTCAAAAAAATCCTTTTCTAAGTTAAACCAGTTTGCTCACCCTGTATTTTTGACAAATTATTCTTTAGGGGATTTTTGAATTCTGCCAACTCGGTATGTTCCCAGTTATCTCCGCCTTCCCATCACACCATCAGCATTTGGCAGCTACAGAGGGAAACATTTCTGCTTGGGGTATAACAATACTAATGCAAACACTTCCAAGCAAACTTGGTTGCATGTTTGGGAGCCATACATACGTCTTCCCATCATTTTCTTATGAATTGCTTATCTAGTCTCTCTCTCCAATCTTTCCTAACCTCCACTGTTGGTTCCTAGAGTTATGGTGCAGTATTTTATATACCCTACTAATCTCTTAACAGCAGCTTCTGTTTTGGATTCAAATAAAATCTCTAACAGATCTTACCTGTAACTTTATCCCTTTCTCTTTGCCTATACTCTGATATTAACCTTTTATAGGGGGAGGCAGTTTCTAACCTGCAGCCCAAAGGTCATCTTGGGCCATGTCCTAGTGTTACTTTTCCTCATTTTTACTTACGCCCAGTACCTTGGGTCCTTTGCCAGTATTCTTAAATAAATGCCAGCCTTCTCATGTCTAAGTTCTGCTCCCATAATTGCAGTCATTCCTATTGGTAAAATCTCCTTTTTTCATTTTCTTGGAGAATGCATGGTTGGATGGTTATCATACACCATTATTAGCCCTCAAATGTATGAACACTGATCTCTTATTTAAGTTGTGTACTATCTTGCACCATCTGTGAGGTAAATAACTGAAAACTAGTCTTTTTCTCAAATGAAATCGTATATCATCTTGTATAAAGTGTGATGTAAATGTTTACCTATAGAGATCTGTATTGGCCATAATTGTGTAACTGTGTGTACCCCCATAATGTCTCACATCTCTTGCCAGCTTCTGTAATGCTTGCAATTCTTATAACTGGAGCTTTTCTCCAAGGGCTTCTGCTGAAAAGGGACCTGCATCCAGTTGAACTTTCCCAGTAAACAAATGTAAATTAAATCAATAAATGTTGGTTTACTTCTTGGGATACTTTCTGTTGTTTGAGTATAATAATCTCTATGGCTTTTGTTCTCCTTGAGGATTTGCATTAAAAATTCCACACTTTGATTATGTATTGAATTCTCCCCCCTGCTTTAATCATCACCACTTTCCACTTTGAATTATAGCTTTCTGTTTGTGTTATGTATATGAGCCTTAACTGTGTAGCTCTAAAATATCCCTTCAGATCAGATCATTCTAACCCCCTTTGTCCTACTAGGTGTCAGCTTATTTCACCTGACCCTTACTCTCTTCCCCTCACAGCTAAATTCCTTCAAGTCTTTTAATTATTGACCACAACTTCTCCTATAGTTGATAATAAATATACCCGACCTACATATAAAACTAAATGGACTAAACACATTTTCACTGTTTGCATCTTGCTTTCCATATCCATAAACAAGATTTTCCAGTTTCTCAGTGTTTATATTATCTTTTTAGTCTCATTCCGCATACCATTAGCTACCATAACAAAATGTTATAATCAGTACTCCTAACTACATTTTATTGTCCTCAAAAATGAGTTTTGGTGCACCGATTCGTGTGCGAGTACATTGTTTACAGCTATAGCCTTTGATTTATCTTCATTAATTTTCTATTCGTAAAAGATTTGAAACATCTAATATTGTTCCACAACACTGAGATGCCATTTTCTGGTTTTACCAGGTACAAAATAAGATTGTCTGCAGATGGCCTTTAAATTACCATCATATCCTTGAATTTCTGAGTCCCCTTATTTGTTTTGCCAATAGCTATGCATATAAAGGATATAAAGCTGGAAGAGAAAGCCCTGCCTGGTTCCTTTTTACAGACACAACTTGTCATAGAGGAACTGTCCCACTTTATTTTTTGCCACTGATCCCTAATACAGCCTCCTAATTAACCTCTTTATTTTGTCATGGAATGCAAATTCTTCCATCACTCTACTCGTATAATCCCAGCTCAAATGCTTTCTCCCACCAACAGCAGTGGCACTCCTTACAGTCTTCTTCCTACTGGATCATCGGTAATCTATTAATGTTGTCACACATTAACTATTAAGAATTGCTGCTCTTCCATATCTCTGTTGAAGTATTATTCACCTAAGGGATGTCCTGCCAAGGATAGCCCAATGATTAGGCAGTATAACAAAGCCTTCAGCTCTTACAGGCACTGCCATATGCCCACCGTGCAAGATGTAGGGCATAAAAGTGACGTACAGAAGTAAACACTCAGTACTTATTTTGCCACCATTCTAAATTAAGTTATCCATTCTTCTGAATCCCCTTTTTCTGTGCTGATTAACAAGCTGTGGTTTCAGATAAGTGCCCTGTTGGAGGTTTCTTTTCTTTTTTTTTTTTTTTTTTTTTTTTTTTTTTATTGTTTGGTATTGTGTTTGTCATCCAGAAAGAAAAATGTCAGTGTGGGAGGCAGATTCCCCATACATACCATCACAAGCCGTGCCTTGTTTGCTTGAGTGATTCTCACAGGCATACGCAATGTTCTATCTGCTAGGTGTATTTACCTAAGACCAGAAGTACACGCCTCTCCTCTTCATCCATTTATAGTGTGAACCAATGACTTAAGCTGTTGGCTTGAGGTACAATGGTGGAATCTTCCCAATCTGAGGGCCAAGCTGTCTCCAAGAAGGTCAAAAAAGTTAGTCCTCCCCTGGATGTTTCTTGAGAGGCTAGTGAAAGCTTGAAGACTGTACAGTGCTTGCTTTGGATTCCTTAGACACAATCCTGTTGGAAGCCAGCATGGATCTGAATTCTCACACATCATCAGAGGCTTTTGAAATGCCTGTGGCTTTGTCTGACATTAAGGGAAACCTCGGCTAATAATCAAATGTCAATCAATAAATAATTATTGGGGACGTCCGATTGTATAGGAGCTCATTTTCTGAAGAAGCCCGGGAGATGAGCTCCAAATTATTACAAAACCATTTTAATAACTTTATAATCTTGAAAAAAAACATTTGCAATATAAATAATTATAACAAATTTAGAAATAAACCAATATGAAAAGGTGACAGGCAACAAACTAATAATAAAACAATAAAAAAGTCACAATGCTTCATAGGAAACTAGAAACTGTTTAATCATAAAAACGGAGTAGAAATAGTCCAACAACTAAGCGCTTTCAACTTGGATTCCACTGGCATCATCAGAGTTGTGTTCAAACATAGCAATGAAGCTCAAGTACCCTCATAGTCACTTGAGCAACCAGTCACAGTGGGATTTGTGGTTAATACAATTAAAATCATTAGTCCAGGGAAGTAAATATTGTGGGAAGAAATATCCAGGGAATTGTTATGGCTAGGCTTGTATAGGCCCTAAGGTCAATAGCTTAGTACCAACCTATGAAATAAAGCCATATCAGTAAGAACAAAAGTAGACATAAATCACACTATTAAAGCAAGAATTGTTAATAATGACAATAACCTATCATAATAGTTGTAAGAAACGTAAATATTAAAAAGTGCTTTTTGCTACTAAGCTAAGACCTTAATCAACATATTAATATAACTACCAGCCAGAGTTTGTAGACTCTAGAAATCAAACCTATAAAAATGCATATAATTAATAGAATTCAAATTTGACGAGCCCTTTGTTTCAGTATAGGGGCCAGTGAAATACTATCATTAAGCCCTGATAAAACATTGGCATTTAGCCTCATTTGCAATTTACTTTCCCTTGCTGCTACTTACAATCTGATATCACCACCTCTCTCATCAACCTGAACCTTGTCAATCGCAAAAAAAAATGAACCTTTTGAAATTGTCACATTTGTTACTGTGAACAAAAAGAGCATTGTGTGAATCCCTATTTTTTATTACCCTTAAATGTTTGCTAATTCTATCCCTTAATCTGCATACAGTTTTACAACATAAAAGGATGTATAAGATACACAAGTAGTGAGATAGACTAAACATGGTCATGATACAATTGCATCACCCCAGGCAACTAATGGAATAAATTCCCTACTGTGACATATGGTCCATCATTAATAAACTTACAAAATTTACAGGCACCACATTTCGTCACAAGGGACTTCACAGGTTTTAACTTGGTCTTTAAATTCCCCTCTAAGATGTTCTTAATATTCTTGCCCCTACTATAAACTATTTGGGATTTATTGCCTAGTAATTCCTTGGTCACTTCTCCAAGTGTCCCAACATCTATTGACAATAGAACAAATATTGGGGGAATGTGTGTTATAATGCAAAACCATAGCATCTGTCACAATGTCTTTTGGTCTTTGTGTCTGGGCACTAGTGGTGTTTAATATGGGGGTAAAAAACATATTTCTTTTAAGCGTAATCGCTTTCTTGATTATGATCAACATTTTAATGGGTACCCCCTCTCAATGAACATACCTGTCAAAACATACATTTCATTAGTAAAGTTCACATTTATTAAATGAGATAATTTCACCATTTGGCCCTCGATACTTTTCCCTTGGTGGGGTGGATGGCAACTTTTGCAGTGCAACAAGTTATTAGAATAGGTCTTTTTTCTGTAAATGATACTGCCTAGTTCTTGGTTTATCTCATTTTTCTATAATTTAATGTCCAAATAGTCAATCTCATCTGGCTTCCATGTACTAGTAAACTTAAAAATCAGTAGTAGAGTTTAAATATTTTACGAATTCATCTGCTTCCTTCTCAGTCCCTTCCAAAGGATGAATAAATCATCCAGGAACAGGTTGTATAACAAGATTTTATCATACAAATGTGAGCTGAACACAAATTTCCTCTCCCATTCTAGAAGTACAAGATTAGCAAATATGGGAACACACTTGGCCCCCATCGCCACACCTGATATCTGATGATAAATCTCACCCTACAACATTAGATTGTGCTGATGAGGTCATAAGGCCGAAATATGCATACCCACAGCTAGTGAGGTTTGGCTTTATTGGCCTGAAATTGTCCATTAAAAGGACGAAACAAGTCGTGTGCTTTCAGACTTGCCATTTGGCTGAAACACCTGATGTTCATAAGGATCATTTGCATACATCCCATGTGCCTCTGATAGAGGTTTGGGAGGTCACTCAGTGGAAGATCTAGTTTTGCTGGAGTTCTCATTTTGTTTTTACCCTCAAACATTAAAAAAATATTATTCAGAGCAAGTTCCATGATATCTGTGAGACTATTTTTTCAGGTTTTATCTGTAAACTTTTTTTCAAACTCTCCTGTAATATCTGCAGACCTTCAGTGTGTGGAATTACAGAAAATAGGTCGATAATGTCAATAGTCAAAAATGAGTAACTACCTAAATTTTTTACTGCTTTGTCTTTCTAAACAGTGCCAAGAATCCTTCAGAATATGGTCAGATTCTCTGACCACAGAATTAGCACATTTATCAATTAATGTTGCTAGTGGTTCCATCTTCAATCCTCGAGCTGCCACAGTGGGCTTAAATGGTGGATCATACAAGTTTTTGTGAATCTTAGGGATTCCAAACACTAATGAACAATGGGACAACTGCAGTTAAATAACTCAACTCAGTTTGATCTACAGTACCTTGAAATAAGGCATCAGAAAGAAAATAATCAATTCTCATATATGCTCTATTGACTTCGTTTCTAGACACCCTTAAATATGTGTTGCTGTCATTCAGTATATTAAACATTTTTGAAACATAATAAATCTGAGTCATTAAAACAAGCCCACCACCCTTATCTGGCTTCATGAGTCTCAAACTTTGATCTTCAGCTAGTTTACAAAGAATATTTCTTTCCTCGTAAGTTATATTTTTCCAATTTTGGTTGCTTGTTGCTCATTCATTTCTTATCTCACATTCACACATTCTTTCAAATATTAAAGTCTCTGGGTGCTTTGGGGGAAAAATGTGCTTTTTCTCAACCAGACATTCTGGTTGGAATCTGTGTTTGACTGACCTTTAAACAATTATCGCAGATTTAATTTTCTCACAGTTTTAAGCTAATCAGGACATCAGCAATATCACATTTAAGTCAGGAACAAAAAAAAACCTCTCTCAAAAATTTCAAAATGTACATTACCAATGCTCAATTCACTAAAGTTGTACACTGTGAAACCATGCTTAGAAATAATTTCACATGTTTCAACATTGTTCTTACTTGAAGCATGAAGTCCTTGAATATCGGTAGTTAAAATAAGTCAATAGGTATTACTAAATCATAGTCAATGCAGTCAGATAATATTATTTATACCTCTTTCTCCCCCCTCCCCATTGTCTCTTATGATAGTGTCCATTGTTCTGTTTGTTCCTAGGACCCCTGGAGGTCTGGTTCCTCAGACGCTCCGATCTCCTTAACTGGGGTTCTGCTTTTAAAAAAAACACCATTCATAGTGTTTTCATCATTAGAGGCAAAATTGTTGTTATTAATTCTAGCATTGTTTAAAGCTGCTTTAGCAACATTTCTGCTGTTGTCTTTACTAGAAGGATAAGCCTGATTATTTTTATATTCAATTGCGTCCCTATTTAACTTTTGTTGTTTAGTAACTTAGTAACACTTTTTTTAGCAGTCATCCAAATCACGCAAAACTTTCTGGTAGGATTGGTTATATTGTGAAAACAATAAGTCATTAACATATTTTGATTTAAAACTGTAATTTGTTTCTGTAAGGCATTTAACTTACTTGTGTTGTTCCAGATGATATCAAGCATTTCTTGGACCCGCATTATCAAATAAGGCAATGAGCTCGCGAAATGCTGTTGTCCCTTCATCAGTACCCACTGGCATTTTCCATATTCTCAGGCCCTTTGGTACCTGTTTGAGCGCCATAGATTTAGTCAAAAAGGTGTTGTCTAATTGTAAAGACTTGTACTTTCTACAGGTCTTTCAAAAATCAAGTATTTGATTTTTCAGAGTGGGTAAATCAGTTCTCACCTCGTCGCTATCAAGGAAATTCACTGCAGGAGCCTGAAGCCAGCTTGTGATGTCATTTCTGTTTAGACCATGGCCGGTTGCCATGGAAACATTAGTGTTCTCCCTCAATACAGGAGAATGTAATGTGAAAAGTTCAGCCTGGGAACTCAATATAGAGATGTTCCCATGGTTTTCTGCTCTTCCCAGAGTTAAAAGAGCTGAAAGTTTTTGAACAGAGGATACTAGTTCGCCAACCAATGCCTTCATTCCAAATAAACAGACTCCAAGTCAACAAACGAAATGCGACGCAGAAAAGGCCTTATAAAGCAATACAATATTAGAAATAATATGACAAAAATTGGTTAAGAATTGATATAATGTATATGACAATCATTTAATATTTAGAGAAATTTTAGATAGTTTGTAGAGAAATTAAAGCTGGTTTAGTGTAGTATAAATAGAAATTGTAATAGGAAGTAAGGGAAAATAGGGCTTTGGTATATTTAGAGTGAAAGAGAAGAGAATTAGAAATCGGTAAGGAAGTAAGTGAAGAAGGGAGAGTAAGGAGGAATAAGGTGTAATGATATGATGTAGTGCCATCTGTGCCAGGGACAAGTAGGGCTGTGCATGTGTAACGTGTGCCAACATAGCTAGGTGGAGTTTTGTAAATAATTTTGTGATTTCATTATCAAACTGATTTGCTCAGATACTTGTGTTAAAAATGTAATTGTAAATTTGCTTGTATTAGAAATGCATCAACAGTGGGTCGTGCTGGACAGAAAAGAAATATACATGTATGTCAGACAGTACTATAACTGATTAAATGTATACATTTTAACAGAGAATTCTGGAAGGAAAGAGGTTAATCTCAGTCGTTAATTTAGAAAAATAGGTTGAAAATTAAATGGGTTAGTTTAGGCCATAAAGATTTTATATTGCAGGTCTGATTGCAGCCAGAGACCAAATGTCTTCGAAAATCAGTACTAGGAATCTTACTGTATTGCTCTTAGGGGGTGAACTAATGCTACCCTGGAAGGATGGACGTTTTTTAAATTGTTTTATAGCTTTCAGATGCTGCAACAAATCTTAGCATAGCTCTGGTCGTGTATTGTGCCAGAGTCACTTGACCAGATGTGATGTCATTCTATAACTACCACGGAAATGATTCTTCTGATAAATGAGAGATATGACGGAATTCTTGCAGCAGCACTTTGTTTTTCTGAACTTGACAGGAAGGATCTCTCAAAGATACCTCACATAACCAAAATCTTCATAGTGCCTTTCTGTAGTAAGCAACTTGACACTTAACATCTTGCCTTGCTGTAGTAAGTAAATTAACTAGGGAACAGCAATTCTTTAATCAGTCAGGAAAATATAGTGAGTTGAGTTAACTATTCTTATGCATCAGTATGAATCTATACAACTGTGTTATTTTTTTAATATCTTCTTTGATAGAAACTCGTGTTTGTTCTAACTAGATATTTAGTATTCTTATGTTTTCTATTTTATTAATTATTTATATACCTCTCATTGTGGCTGAGCATTTAGAGAATGCTTTTAGCATCTTAACAGTGCTTAAGCTTATTTTAGCGACTGTTCCCACTTGTGAAAGCCGAGCTGCTTTGGTCAAACTCTACCATTTATATTAGTATTCATTTTACTCCATATAATTGGTACCATTGTAAGAGCCTTAGAGTAGCTGACTGGTGGCAGAGTCATTACCTTATAGTCTGGGCAGAAAGGGCACACCTGGTGAATCTGTGCTAGCATTTTCCAGGTGTGTGTGTTTGTGTGCATGTGTAAAAACCAAATATCCAAGTGTGTGTGTCAGCCTCTTAGAAGAGTGACACAGAGCTCCAAAGTGTTCAGTGTGGAGACTTGTTTGGAGCCTGGACAGAGAGTCCAGCCCTTACTGGTGTCACTGGTGAGTATTGCTGTACCTCAGTTGCTGTCCTAAAATAAGGATGGTCACAGATTAGTGACAGCTGGGTGGGATATTAAACTTCAGGAGCCTGTGAGCAATTGTCACTGAAGGTGTGTGTACTCTCCGTAGCCACAAGGTAAACATATAGTGCTTGTTTCTCAACAATTTTGTTTATTTTTGTTCAGTTTAGTCAAGGAAAACAAGCAAAGATGTCGGCAGAGGATTATGGCAAGCTGACAAAGAACCAGTTGGCCAAGGTGTGCATAGCCAAAGGACTGGTCATTGACATCTTGAATAAAGAGAAAATAATTTCAGCATTTATCACAGCCACAGCATGGACCAGCACACATTCTGATGATAGGGATGTGTAGCCATAAGAAACGGGGCGATTTGCCTTTTCCTCTGAGAACTGAAAAACATGTTTGGAGTCAGAGACCTGAACTGGAGGCCAAACATTTGAAATTAGAATCAGCAGAGAGACTGTGGCATTTCGAGGCAGAAGAAATGGGAGAAAGTGCTAACATGAGTGAGAGGGAGATGCTGACTGTTCCTCAAGGTCATGGAGGTAATGGGGAAGGGAATGTAACTCCAGAAGCAATAAAGATGAATACATTTCTTCCACAGTTTACAGGGGGTGATAATTCTGATAGTTTTATTCATATATTTGAAAGAGTATGTAAAAAGTATAATGTTGAATAAGGGCTCTGGGTATGGTTCCTGCCCCCCCTTACTCCATGGTAAAGCTGTAGCTGCTGTTTCTAAATGGTCTATTACTGATTGTTTAAACTATTATAAAGTTAAACAATGTTTATTGGAATGTTTTAAGTTAACACCTAAATCTTACTGAAATAAATATTGTGATCATAGACGCTAGGCAGATGAAAGTGTATGTGATTTATATTCCTGAGTTATCAACTTATTTTCTTAGGTGGATGAGTATGTGTCTGGTCACCATTTTTGAAAGGCTAGCAGAGGGAACAAGCCCTTAGCACTTTGCTGGAGGACATGAGAATCTGGTTGGCAGATTGGGGGAGTAATTCTGCAGATGAGCTGGGGAGAAAGAATCTCTACTGAGCAACCAGGGCACAACTAAACAAGAAGAGGATACCCGGTGCTGCACATGGTAGGCAGCCTAAACCAACCCAGTAGAGTCCAGCAATAACTGAGGAAGCCACTATTTTAGGTACATGGCCAGGATCAAGGATTTGATGTTTCAAATGTAACCAGAGGGGCCATGTAGCATACAAATGTCCACTGAAGGAAGGTGGGGAACAAAAGGTGAGGGAGCTAGTAAGTAGAAATAGCATGCCAGTGTTAAGTTGACTGGCGACAAAAGGGGTACCAAACTATCACCAGAGTTTGTATTCCATCTTAGTGGATGGAACACAGGCCACTGCTAAGAGAGAGAGAGTCTCTGACATAACCATTGTAAAGCCTGCAGTGGTTAGACACCTTCTTGGGTGTCTAGTCATATCTTTAGGTGGGAACCCATTCCAAATACCATCGTCCAAGGTCCACCTTGACTGGGAGGGTGGAAAAGGAAGCAAGCAGTTAGGTGTGTTGGAGGATATCACTGCAAGTGTCTTGATAGGGAATGATTTTGTCAATGTGGTATCTTGTGTTGCTTGCATTTACACACAGGCTTGGAGACAGGCATGTGTGTCTGGTAGCTGGGGAGAAAAGCACAGACCTCACACCTTAAGCTGGAGCTGGTGATGTAACTATTTTAGGGAGGGAGCTACCCTGTAGTAGTGAGCCTGAAAGTGAGCCACAGCTGCTGGTTAGTACTGATATTCCAGTGGACAGGGTGAGTGCAAGGACAGAGGTAAGTGGTAGTACCTAGGCTAACAATGAGGTACCGCTGTCAGAAGATACCAGACTGACTGTGGAAAGGGAGCTGGGAAGGGTCACAAAGGTAGAGTGGAGACAGTTTCAGCTATCAGATCCTACCTTGTGAAGCTTGAGGGATGTATTTAAGGGGGCACCTGATTCTCAAGGAAAAGGGGAGTCTGTACATTGGCACAAAGGCTTTGTATAGAGAGTGGACCTCTGAGGGAGGTGAGGTACTTCAGCAGTTGGTAGTGCCCAGACCCTACCATCTGGCACTAACAGCCATAGCCCATGACATTTCTTTTGCAGGTCATATTGGTATAAAGCATACCAAGAGGCATATTATGGAGAACTTTTATTGCCCTGACATAGCAAGGGATCTAACAGGGTACTGCAGAAACTGTGAGCAGTGTTAAAAGGTAGGCAAGGCAGGAAACCTGGTCAAAGCTCCTTTGATGCTTTTGCCTCTGACTGAAGAGCCATTTTAGAGGGTAGCTATGGATATTGTGGCACATCTGAGTACTTCACGTTCCACAGGAAAGTATTATATCCTGGTGGTAGTAGATTATGCTACTTGGTACTCAGAGACAGTGGTTCTGTCCTTCATCAAGGCAGAAAAGGTGGCAAATGATTTGTTGGTGATTTTGAGCAGGAAAGTTTTCCTGAGAGAAATATGATAGAGGTGCCACTTTAGTGTCAGGCTTGTTTGTGGAAGTACTGTGGGGTGAAGCACCTAAAGACCACCCCCTACCACCCACAAATTAATAGTCTTGTAGAGAGGTTAAGCTCTTCTCTAAAGACCATGCTATGGGGATTTGCAGACTAGTTTGTGAGGGTATGGAAGAAATATTTTCCCCATCTGCATTTGTGTACCATTTTATACTGTTTTATCTGTATTTTCATTTAATTTTTACTGAATTACTAAACTATAAACTGCTTTTTCATACTGAGAGTTGTATTTTCCATTTGTGAGTGCTCTATCATTGCTTTTCTGTGTATTTTTGTGAGATTTCTGTGTTCTAGTCAGGTAGCATAGTCTGGATAGAGGCCTGCTGTTTTTGTTCTGATTTCCTGCCAAGGAGTGCATCATATAACTGATTTATTTGCAGGTAAAAACATTCTCTAGAGTCTCCTTGCTCTTTTATCTGTTTAAAACTTTCATTTAGTGGCACACTGTTTTTTTTTCTGCTGTGATAAATATTTCTATAGTTTTTCTGTCTAAAATAGTGTAGCTAGTAAATGTAATAGGTTCCCACCCCCATTCCCTATTGGTGTCTTGTTCTTACACTTGGTGGCTTTTCAGTTCCTCGCTCCTACTGTAAATTTGATCTAGGACACTCTTCCCAGTCTAGTGGCATTAGCTCATTCTACCTAATACAGAGTGAATATTTGAGAAGGCCAACCCACTTAGGTTCTTAACCTTGAATTATCTTCTTTTCCTTTCTTCTCCCTCTCCACTTCACTAAAAAAGAAAGAAAAACAAACTTTGCTAGAAGCTACTTGTGCTCTCAATGAGTGTGCTTCTCAGCTTTTTGGCACCTTTTAACTATTTAGATTTGAATAAAACAATAATTGAATTCAGTTAAAAAAAAAAAAAATCTAAGCTTGTTTCCAGCCTTTCCTGTAACTATTCAAATACAGATTTGCTGTATCCAGGACTGTTTGTAAGCTTCTGAGCCCCCAAAACCTTCCGTGTTACAGGGAAGCTTTCCATCTTATCAGTGGGAGTGCTAAGCACTAGGTAGCCTATCTACCACAAGAGGAGTGGTTTCTGGTCTACAAATTCTAGTTTATTGGCCATTTGACAGTTTCCATCTCTTTTAACTTTCTGGTTTAAAAGCCCACATTTGCACTTGTTTACCACCTTTCTGAGTGGTGCCAAAGTCTGCTCTTCAATTTTTCCCTTAGATCTGCTAATTCTCTCCTCTCCTGCACTTTTACTAGCTTGTTAGACTAGCACTTTACCAGACTTTTTGTAGCAATTATTGTAGCGCACACAAATGCTACCAGCACTAAATGTTGTACAAGTAAACAGCTCCAGTACGTAATGCCCACCTCCCCAGGCATGTCTAAAGTTCAGTTCCCTGTGCTTTCTTCTATTATCCTGGTGAACTTTGGCATCTTGAGCCAATGTAGCAACTGCCTCATGTACACTGACAACCACCCACCACTCAGACTTGCCGAGCGATGCACTTATATATCCAAATTGGAAGCCGCGCCCTCTCCAGTCAAGTCCGGAATAGCAGGTCAAGAGATCAACACTCGCACCACATCACATGGAACACACAACCCTCCAGAACACACACCATTACTGCCTTCACAAAAAAACACAAACCACACACCCACCTTTGCTAAGGCTCTCAGTAAAAATATACCCAGACAGTAGAGACCTCCAAGGCAGAAACACACTCAGCCACCACAACACAACACTAATCATGAGATGCACAACTTTTCTAAACAGTGTGCCACTCAACCAAGGCCCCAAAGCAAAACAGCATGCCCAACACACTAGTCATAGGTGACTCGGTAGTGAGGCACACTGATATCCCACTCTCTAGGTTGAATAAGGAGAAAGTAACAGTCAGCTGCCTGTCGGGTGCCAAGATCTACCACATAATGCATGCACTCAGGTCCCTCAACAACAGGTACAAATATGACTGTCTTTGTACATGTGGCTGTGAATGATCTGAGACGTACCTCCTTGGACCACATGGAGAGAGACATGGAGGAGCTCTTGGATTATGTAGCCCAGGCAGGTGTGATATACTAGCCCTGAGCAGCATCCTACCATCACCCAGAATGAAACCACAGTACAAGCAGAAAATGATTGATTTCAACAATTGGCTAAGTTTCTGGTGTCATTCTAAGGGGATCCAGTGTGTCTGCCTGGGATGACATGATAGACCTCGATGCTTTGCCTGAGATGGCCTGCATCTGTCACCCCTGGGCTTCTGGATACTGGCCAAGGCTCTTGCCACTCCTATAGTCTCTTTTAGGCAGTTTTCTAAAGACCAAATTACCACCATAACAGCTACAAATAAATGCAATCTGAGGGTCATGCTGCCCAATGCTAGAAATCTAAATCTCAAAATGCACTCGCTCGAAGCACTCCTTAAAATGCAGAACACTGACATTTGTGCTGTAACAGAGACCTGGTTTAATGCAGCAGAAAGAAACTGTGAACTACCAGGCCATAACTCATTCCCCACCTTTCATCCCCAGAAATTGGATGGAAGCTCCAAAGGCAGTGGTGTTTTCCATATTCATAAAGGATGAGCACACCTCCAGACTGGTAGCCCAACATAATGCATAAGAGATGCTTCAGGTTGTAGCCTGCTACAGGCCCCCAATCATGTTCCAAGACTCGCACGCCACATTCCTAAGCACCATGGAAAATATTAGGGTCTAACCTAACAATCTCATACTGGGTGAATTCAACTACCCCTCCATTAACTGGGAAAACTACTCATGTACCAATACACTTGCCCAACTTTTCCTGGAATTCATTAATTCCAATGCCCTGAACCAGTTGGTTCTTACCCCCACTAGAGGTAGCAACATCCTTGACCTGGTCATTACTAACATGGGCAACCGTTACTCTACATCAATAGCCAACTCCTCCCTGGTTAGATCTGATCACAAACTAATCACCTTGGAAATGTACATCCCTCCCATCCCCCCACAAAGGTAACCACCATGAGAAACTTCTGAAAAGCTAAATTTGGGCTCTTAAAAACAGAGTTGGCTAACTTCACAGCAGCCATGCAAATTGAGAATAGTTGCATGAATGCCTAATCATACAGCATTGCACTGTACAAACATGTACACAAATGCATGGATCTCATCATACCCAGTAGAACTAAGATGCTCTAATCCAAAAAAAGGAAGTCAATCTGGTGGTCCCCTGCCATAAACAAACTGTACAACAAAGAGGAAACTATTGTGGAATAAGTTTAAGTCCCAAGACTGAAAAAAACCCTCATCAGCTTCAACAAAAAGTTGAGATCCCTCATCAAACCCTCTAAAGCTAGCTATGAAAAAAATATTGCAACAGATAGCAAGGACAACCACAAGGCCTTCTATAATTACACAAAGAATCTCCACAGCAATACCCAGATTTGTTCTGAACTACTGCACAATGGTTCCTCATATACCCAGCCAACAGATATTGCCAATATACTGGCTGAAAGATTCAGTGCCAACCCCCCCCCCCCCAAAGGACCAATAACAGTAGATTGCCAGGCCCCAAGTATTACTGCTGCACAGGGTAAAACAGCACTGTCCAAGGCCAAGAATACAGCTTCTATGGGAACTAACAATATCCCTGGCTGTCTTCTACATGAACTACAGCATGAAATGGCTTCTCACCTGTGTGCCCTGTTCAATCACAGCTTAACCTCAGGCTTTGTCCCTACCGAATGGCGCACTGCCAGAGTCAATGACTGTGAAGAAGCCTGTTATTTGTAAGGTGCAAGTGCTCAATCTGTTGTGCTATTAAAGTTTTTTTTAATATTCGTTTGGTTCCTGTGGCTGGAATATTTATTTTTCATTTTATTTTAGTTTGTGTCAGTTGACACCTCTGTTTTTATTTATAGGTCACAAAAGGAATTCACAAAGAGGATCCTAGGCCTTAAATACTTGTCCTATATGAACAGTCTCAAAAACCTCCAACTATTCTCTGTCTCATATCGCCTATTTAGAGGCAATCTCTGTTTGACTTGTAAAACCATGTCTGACCCAGCTCTGTTAGAAATGCTACATCTAAAGAAATCCCAATCCCTGCACCCCACATGCTCCAGAGACCTCAACCTCATTACCACAATCAAAATAACATGTTCACAACCCAGAGACTGTCCATGCTATACATGTCAAACAAAGCGCCTCATTGGCTCTCTTCAAGAGAAATCTTGAGTAGATGGGAAATAGTAAGTTCACCTGGGGGATCACTCTAGTGGCTCTACTCGACAGAGGCACTAGGAACTAAGATCGGGTGGCGTGATGCCAGGGTAATCCTATGGGCTAGGTTTGTAAAGGCACCAGGGCCATTAACCTAGTACACACCTATTAACCTATGTATCTGCTGTTTGCATACAGAGAGCTACCCCTGGAATCCACAGGTTTTTCAGCCTGTGACTTGTATGGGCATAGGATGAGGGTGCCTTTAGATTGGATTTGTAGTGAGTGGGAGTGTGACTGTGAATGCCAGAAAGAGTCTGTTGTGGCATATGTCCTAAATCTCAGGACAAGGCTCAGGGTGCTCGTGGGCTTGCCCCAGGAGTACCTTGCAGGAGCCCAACAGCAGAAAAAGGTCTGGTATGACAGGAATGTTTAAGCAAAGCATATGCTGTGGGATAGGTTATGGTGCTCAATCCTGTCAGACACGATAAGCTGCAGACAGCTTGGGAGGGCCCCTAGAGTTGGTAAGGAATGTCAGTGATAGTTACATGGTAAAGCTGCTAGGCAGGAGGCAGTGGCACAAATTGTACATGTTAACATGATGAAGCCTTACCATGATATGGATGCCCTGTTGCTGATTGTTTGTAGTGGGTGGCAGGAGTCATCTTAGGGGGGGGATCTGTTAACTGATCTCAGGCTCAAACTGATACCTTAGTGGAAGGGATAGCAGTATCCCAGCAGCTATCCCCTACCCATGCTCAAAAAATGAGAGCAGTATTGTAGCATTTTTGGGGCATGTTCATAGGTTCATACTAGGCTATCTGCCCTGGGGCAATTACAAGCCTAGCCCGATTTTGTTTGGCTTACGCCACCCCTTGATTTGAGTATACTGTGCCCTTTTTAAGGTTTAGTTTACTGTGCATCTGTCTAATAGTGACACGGAAGTAATCCCCGGGACAAACCTATGATCCCCCATCCACTCATCAAGATTCTTTTTGAAGAGATTCAGTGAGGTGCTCTGCCTAACATGAACTGGAATTCTATTCCAGAGCGAAGGGAGCCTCTGGGTTATGAATCTGTCCCTCCAGCAAGTTCTATTTATTTCTGTGCTGAGGTTCAAGTCCCTTGAGTGTGTGGCTCTAAGGGATTTAGATTTACTGCGGTGGAGCATGTCCATTAATTCTGGAGCTTTATATGTCGGGCATAGATCGCCTCGAAGTAGGCGGTATGCAACTGAGTAGAGCTGGAGTTTTTTTTAACCGAGCAGCATATGGCATCTGCTTAAGTCCCTTGATCCTCTTGGTGAGGTTCTTTTGGGGTCTTTCTAATTGCTGCAGGTGTCGGGTAAGGTACATACCAAAAGGGGCATTGTATTCTATGATGGGCCTGATGAGGGATGAATAAAGGGGCACGATTACCTCTCTTGATCTAGATGTGAATCCTTTCATGATGAGGTGGGCTATGTAGAAGATCTTTCTAACCACTTTGGCAATGTGGTTGTCAATGTAGAGATTGCTATCAACTTGGGTCCCCAGATCCCTAATTACTTTCTCTGTACTTAATGGGTTACCGCCTATGTGGTAATTTGTGGGCACATTGTTTTTGCCAAAGGGTATGACTATACACTTTTTGGCATTTAGCTTTAGACCATGGCTCTGACACCAGTTGTCCGTCTCTGTGAGACCTTTTTGAAGGATATTTGTGTCAGCTGGAGAGTCTATTATGGCGTCCAGTTTGCAGTCATCTGCAAACTTGGTGAGCCATAGTCCTCCAACGTTGGCCTGTACCTCGGAAAAGTATATACCGAACAAGAGCGGTCCCAGGACAGAACCTTGTGGGATGCCACTTGTGACCGGTTTTGAGTCTGACATGGCTCCAGCAACTCTCACTCTGTGGGTTCTGTCTTTGAGCCAGTTTGCGACCCATCTTGTGACATAGGGGTTTATATTTAAGCTGGATAGTTTATCTATGATGCCCAAGTGGGGTATTGTGTCAAATGCCTTTGCTAGGTCCAGATAGGCTGTGTGGACTACCTTCCCTTCATCTATGACTTTGGTGACTGTTTCAAAGAAGTCGACCAGGTTCAAAAGGTAGGATCTGCCCTTGACGAAGCCAAATTGGGTAGGATCTAGTGTCTGTAGGTCCCCAATGTCTTTGTTTATGAGCTCCATGATGATCCTCTCCATAGCCTTGCAGACTAGGCTAGTCAGGCTTATGGGGTGATAGTTTCCAGGGTCCATAGAGGCTCCACCTTTGTGGAGTGGGACCACTGTTGCTGTACGCCATTCTGGGGGCACATATCCTGTATTGAGGCTGAAATTGTACAGCTGTTTTATTTGAGGGATTAGTTCTTGGAATTCATGTAGGATGCAACCCGGGACGCCATCTGGTCCCATGGAAGCAGTGTTTTTTGCTTTGGAGAGGGCAGCCTTCAGCTGAGCATCAGAGATGTTTGGGAGGCAGCCCTCTGCCGGGATAGATACTTGCTCTTTTGGGGGGGGGGTGGAGAAGTTTGCACTGAACCTGTCTGCCAGGATATTGGAAATGTCTGTGGGTTCAGTGTATTTTTTGTCATTTAGAATCAACTCAGAACAAGTCTGGGAGTTGCATCCCAGGTTCCTAACATAACTGAAAAAAGCCTTATGATTGTCATGTTCACTGGGAAAATGGATGCACCCCCCTGGTGCAGCACCAAGTGGATAGAGGACCCCAAAGGCAATCAAGCAGGCCCCTTAGAGGGTTCCTGAGTGAGTCAGTCAGACTCTGAGGAAGAAGATATAGGAAATGTAGGAACTGGGGGTAATCCAGGTTAAGCAGTCCCTGGGTCTCCCCAGGTGGTGCTGATGACAAAACAAGATGGCAGCAGCAGGTTCTGTGTGGACTACAAAAACTAAATAGTCACACAAGAGTCAGATACTTACCTCATGTCTAGGACAGATGAAGCTTTAGAACAGCTGGGTGGGGCTACACTTCTGACCACTATTGATCTGACCATGAGCTACTGGCAGGAGCCCTCGACTCCCACCACTTTCTGACTCCTTATAGATTATACAAGTTCATGAAGATGCCTTTTGAGATGAAAAATGCCCCAGCAGCCTTCCAGAGGCTTGTAGATCATACCCCAGCAGGAGCGTGTGCCCTTGCTTATCTGGATGATATTGCTATCTACAGCCATTCCTTGAAGGACCTGGATAGACTGCAAATAGCAGGATTGACCATTAAGCCCAGTAAATGTCAGGTGGCTATGGCAGAGGTCCAATTATTTCAGGCAGTAAGTCTAAAACTTTTCCGCATTGGAGTTATAATTGATAATTGGTTTAAACTTATTTAAGACAGAGTCCAGCATTTGATCAAGGATTCGTGGGCTTTTCTTGGTTGACTGAAATCTGAGATATGGAATAGTCAAATTGCATTTTTGGCAATTGTTATAGTGGATTTATATTCTTGTATTCCCAAAGAAGTGTGTCTGGAAAGCTTCAGTAATAGTATTAGGAAGCATAGTGGATATGATTGGGATAAAACAAGGTTAATAGAGTTAATGTCTATAGTTTTGGACAATAACTATATTTATTTTGAAGGTGAGTCATACAAGCAAACTAGGGGTGTGGCGATGGGCGCTGCCTGCGCTCCTATTTTTGCCAACCTAGTATTATTGGACTGGGAGGAGCAGCACATTTGGGTTGTAAGTATTCCCAATATATTAGAAATTGTTTTCTGGACGACATATTTGTGCTGTGGGATGGTCCAAGTGTGTAAGTAGATGAATTTGGGTTATTTAGACAACACCAGTACCTTCCTGAGATTTACATACAGTTATAATAAGGAAGGTATGTCTTTCATAGATACATCTCCCATACTCATAATGGATTTAAATCCCAGATTTATAGAAAGAAAACTTGCAGTAATTCTTATCTGGAGTTTTCCAGTTGCCATCCTAGGACACAGAAAAGAAGTATTTTAAAAGGGCACAGAAAAGAAGTATTTTAAAAGGGCAATGTATTTGAGGTGCCCGTATGATGTCGCAATGCGAGGATATGATAAGAGAAATAAAATTTATATGGTCTATGTTTGCAAACAAAGGATGCCCTTTAGAATTAATTAAGGATGTTTCTTAATATGGGATTAGCGTATGGAATATGAAATATAAACCCTTATTAGGTGCTGAGATGGTAATTAGTATTAACTCTTAGTACCCCTCAGTGTGATAATGTTGGGAATTATGATAGAGCTTTAATTTTGGAATTTAATGGGGTTGCTGATGAAATAAAGGAGATAGTGCACAAGAATTGAAATATTCTTAGAGGAGATGGTGACATTTGAGTTATTGGGGGACAAACCTAGATTTGTATATAAAACTGGAATGAATTTAAAATATTTTTAATCACACAAGTTTTTTCAACGAGACATTAATAGTGAAGGTAGTAGAAAATGTGGCAGCTGCAGTCACTGCAGCGCAATTATGGTGAATAAATCATTAGTTTTGGAAAATAGTAATAAAACCAAAGTTTATTTAAAGAAAGGTAATTGCAATACCAAGTATGTGGTATATTTCACTAAATGTCAGTGTCCTGGGTTCTATGTTGGGAAAACCAAAAGGCCCCTAAGAAAAAGGATTTATGAGCATTTATACCACGTAAGTAAAAAGGACAATAATAATGCTTTATATAGGCATTTGGAGACCAGTCAAGGATGTATAAATTTTAAATTTGGAATTTTAGAATGTCTTACAATTAATCTGAAAGGGGGAACATGAAAGCTATACTAGAAGAAAAGGAGGTAAGGTGGCACTTATTATTAAATGACACATGCTGGCCTGGTATTAATAACATTATACCTATAAATCCAGTATTAGAGCTCAAACAATAAGTTTATATAAGTGTTGTCTCACTGTGGGACAGTATATTTAGTTGGTAGATTGTTTTATATTTGTAAATAAGATGAGACATATTAGTGTGGTTTTAACATGTGATTTATTTTATTTCGTTGGTCTAATATTTTAGGTTAATTTAATGCTATAGAATGTAGTAGGTTTATTTATGAGTTGATATGGTATTTCAGTTCACAGAATTTCTGTGATTGGTTGATTGTGCTTATTTATGTGTGATCAAAAATGTGATTAAATGATTATGAAGAAGTCTGTGGTCAGTGGATGAAAGCACTAAATCCATTATTTGTGTAAGTCTTTTAATAAATTCAGTGTGCCATATTTTTCTATCTTGGAGTGTGGACAGGTCTTTATTGCCATTGGAATCTAGCCTGTTGAGCATTGCTGCTTTTTGTTCTGTGGAAGTCCTTTCAGATTATACAAGTTCATGAAGATGCCATTTGGGATGAAAAATGCCACAGCAACCTTCCAGAGGCTGGTAGATCATACCCTTGCAGGAGCTTGTGCCCTTGCTTACCTGCATGATATTGCTATCGACAGATATTCCTTGCAAGATCACCTTCAGCATGTCAGGGAGGTTCTGGATAGACTGCAAATGGCAGGGTTGACCATTAAGCCCAGTAAGTGTCTGGTGGATATGGCCGAGGGCTCCTACTTGGGACATAGAGTGCGGAGTAGTAAGATCAGGACAGAACCTGCCAAAGTGGAAGCTTTTAAGGAGTGGCCTGCCCATTACCAAAAAAGCAGGTGAGGGCATTCTTGGGGGACAGCAGGGTACTATGCAAAAATTGTTCCCAATTATAGTGCAATAGCTGCTCCCTTCACAGATCTGATGAGGGAAAACAGGCCAGATAAAGTAGTGTGGACCCCAGCCTGCAAGCAGGCATTCCAAAAGCTTAAAGTGGCTTTGGGAGGACCACCTGTGTTTCAGAAGGGAAGAGGTTAATCTCAGTCTAGCTAATTTTGAAAAAATAGGTTGAAAATTAAATAGTTTGGTTTAGGCCGTAATGATTTTACTTCACATGTCTCATTGCAGCCAGAGACAGAAATGTCTGAGAAAACCAGGACTATGAATCTTACTGGATTGTCCTTAGGGTTGAACTAATTGCTACCCTGGAAGGGTGGACATTTTTGAAATTGTTTTATTGCTTTCAGATGTTGCAACAGATCTTAGCAAAGCTTTGGGTATGTATTGTACCAGAGTCAAGTGGCCAAATTTGATGTCATTCTATAACAAGCACTGAAATTATTCTTTAGATATTGATGACAGAGCTCTCACAGCAGCACTTAGTTCTTTGGAACCTTATAGGAAAGTTTTCTTGGATGTCTCTCTCAACCTCACATCTAATTTTGCCTTGCTGTAGTAAGTAACTTAACTAGGGGACAGTAATTATATACTCAGTCAGGCAAATATGGTGAGATTAGTTAAGTATTGTTTTCCTACATTTGTGTGAATCTATCCAACTGTTATTTTTTTATCTCCTGTGATTGAATCTCTGGTGCTTATTGTAACTAGATATTCAGTATTCTCATGTCTTTTTTATTATTAAATATTTCTATACCTTTCAGAGTGGTTTTGAAAGATGGGATGTGTGGGTATAGACCTAACGGATACAGCTGAGGAGTTCCAGGTCTTAGCAACCTTGTATGATTATCGACAATGCCTAGCAGATGTGCCAGGTTTATAGACAGGAGTTTTTTGTCACTTGATCACAGTGACCAACTGGGAACATAGCTATGTTGAGTGCTCTTTAGTGCTGGACTGGCAGATAGATGGTTGATAATTTTATCGGTGGTAAGTTGTGTATATGTTAGTTGATGTGGCAGTTCTAACCAGTTTAGGCTTTTTCAGTGCTATACAGTGGTGGGTTCTGAAAAGGTGTATGTGCTGCAAATTTAGCAATTTTGTTATAGCATTGTTCAAGTTTCAATGTTTGTGAATCCTGGATGTTAGTAAGGATGGGAGCACCATACAGAAGAGATAAGTGCTGGCAAATGTAGTTTTACTTCCATTAATGAGATTTATGCCTCTGTAAAGGTTTTGATGAGCTTTTTACATCATTGTATATATGCAGGTCGAATGTAAGATCATCATGCTCAATCACCCCTAGCAGTTTGCTATAAGAAGTGACTTTAGTGGTTGCATTATCAAGACAGAGGACTTTAAATTTATTTTTTTTCATAAGAGAGAGATTTGGGAAAACAAGTAGTAGTTTGGTCTTTTTTGGACTGAACATGAGTTGAGAGTTACGAGGCCATGTTTCATTGGCGGCTAAAGCTTCCTATGTAATATTTTGGATGTGTACCACTTTGTCAGATGGGCAAATGAGTGTAGAATCATCTGAATATTGTATTAGGGTAGCCTGTTTAGTGGCAGTACAGTGTGTGTTGGTAAAAATGTTAGAGGAAGGGACAAAGGATAGAGCCTTGTGGTACATTGTCAGTGACTGGGAGGTAAGGATAGAGTATAGTGCCATTTTACTTGACTGATAGCTATTGGACAGGTAGCTTTTGAACCACAGAAGCGTGGGCTGAGAGGGACCTAGTGAGGACATTTGAAGAATTTTGCTGTGACAAACTGTGATGAAGGCTTTAGAGAAATCTAGAAATAAGAAAGACATTAATTTGCCATTATC
The DNA here is from genome assembly GCF_019279795.1 of Protopterus annectens. Classification (NCBI taxonomy): domain Eukaryota; kingdom Metazoa; phylum Chordata; order Ceratodontiformes; family Protopteridae; genus Protopterus; species Protopterus annectens. The sequence goes on along the minus strand of NC_056750.1, from coordinate 736,887,864 downwards.
TCAAGCTTTACTGATAATATCTATATAATGTAGGTTAAAAGGGCTTTGCTAGTACTATGGGATGGATGCAAGCCATGTTGTGTAGGGGGGATAATCTAGCATTTGTTTTTGAATACATTTTTAAAGTATTTTGGCAAGGAGACTTAAGATTCCCATCATCAGGTCAATTTATAGGTCAGTTTATAATTCAGAGCAATAACTTTACAACCAGAACAAAGCAATAAACAAAGAGATGCAAGTAAAACAGGATTTCTGTCATTTCCTGAGACTAAATACCTGGCATATGCAGTATAGTCTACTGGTCAAGTAAAAGGAGACTGTGACCAACTTTTTAAGTGGTTCGACTATTTTTCTGCTAATCCTATTCATATCTGAGGGATTCCTCAGATTTCAGTGATAGAGGAAATTACTACCACCATTACAGCGTTTAATCAGGGTTCAGATCCTGCAAGCATTTTCAAGCAAATGCCACACAGAAGGAGAAACACAAGACAAAGAATATTTCCCCTGTTGTTAAGGATCCCCAATGTGAATGGTAAGATTTAAGGCACGGTTCATTTAGTGCTTTGATTGCCTTAAAGCCTCCTCAATGGTTTTCTGTTCCAGCCCCCCTCCCCTCGGTCTTCCACTCCTCTTACAAGGCCCAGGAAATTAGATTCATGACATGAGGATTTGGACTCTGAGGAAGAATCCTTGGCCTAATTTTCCCTAATTCCTTGCCCCTTGGACTACAGTTCAGAGGAGGAGGATTCCTTAAATTCAGATTAACCTTTGGAGGACTTGTCCTTTGGGGAAATTATTGCTTGCATGGTGGACTGTTGTAGTTGGATTGTTCCTAGTTCTCTGATACACAGATGGAGTATCCCGAGCCATCTGCTGTTCCTTCTGTCTTGGTTGCCCTTTTGGATACATTACCTGCAGCTTTTGTAACTCCTTGAATCTCTGCCTCCTGCACCTAAGACACCTGATTGGGATCATTTATAAATGCCCTTCTGCTGACTTAACTGGTGTCCATTTATTCTGATAAGCTCTACAAGCTGCTGCCCTCTACCAAGCTGCTGCTTTCTGATAAGGATAGTAGGGCCTTGCAAATGTTGGACAAAGAAGGCTTACATTAACTGTGAGGCCTATATGATTAGGTATGTTTTGGCCATCCTCTCACAGGTATCTAAGCTGGTTTCTGACCTTCCTAACTCTAAGGAGAAAGACATCCGCCCTTTCATTGTTAGGATCTACTTCTCAAATTGCCTGCCATTCAATGAAATGTAGCTATGCTGCATTATTCTTGGCTGTGTCTTCAGGCTTTTTCTGATGACATCAAGGCCAAACATTTGGATGCTTCTCTGGATAACAAAAGTCTTCTTGGGACTGCTGCTGCTGAATTATTTAAGTCCCTGCAGGATAAGGGCAAGGCCTTCCAACAGCTGAAACATTTTTTTGTTTCCCTGATTCCCAAGTTTCAGAGGAGCTATCCTTCCAAGTCTGTCTTTGTTTGTAGGCACCCTCTCCCAGAGATAAAAAGGGTTCTAGGTGTGTTCCTCCTGCTAAGCCTACTCTGACTCTTTTTTTTCTCAGAAACCTTCTTTTCAGGACACGCCTAGTTTTATTTGATGTTTGGCCTTGCACTCCCCTTGTCCAGGTTACCTTGTTTATTTTCTTTTCCCTGTCTCTACCAAATTGGTATCACATCACCTCAGATTTTTGGGTCTTGTCCATTATCCATCAGGGAGATTTCATGGTTTGGAAGTCCCTCAATTTTCAGACATTCCTCAACCTCCTCAGGATGAACTTACTCATTTCCCAGACAAGTCTGTTTTGGATCAGTGCACCATTGAGCCCATTCCTTCCACCCATTTGTGAAAAGGTTTTTACTCCAGAATGTTCGTTTCCCAAAAATTACATGGAGACCAATTCTTCATCTTTAATTACTCAGTACCAACTAAAGAGCCCTTCTTTTTATTTATTAATTTATTTTTTTTTTTCCATTTGTTAACAGATAAATGTCCGACTGGGCTGAAAGTCCATTTTCATCAGAGACCTGGGAAGAAAAGCTCCATACATATGCAATAACAAAGTTTTGCAGAGTAATAAAAGAAGCAAATACAATGTTTCAAAGTAATAAAAGTCAAATAGTTATACAAAGTAATTCAAGAACAAAAGTACAAAAATAAGACAGAGAAAAGCAACTGGCAGGTCATAACAGCACAACAAAATACATTCTCAAAACAATGGATATAGAATCGATGCATAGAGCTTTGAGCAAGATTGGGGTATGAAACTTAATATGTGAACTGTGTTCAAAGATCAGTATACTGTAAAAAGCTGGAAAGGATGTAATGTAGTTATCAGAAATCAGAATCAGTAAAATAGTAGGATCTCTAGTCAGGGCTGGAGCAGGAACAGAGTATTTATCCTTCAGACAATTTCCTTTTCTGTTTCATCAGGCCCTTGTGTCTCTAGATCTCAAGAATATATATTTTCACATCCCCATTCATCTTCTTTTCAGAAAATGTTTAGTTTTCTTTGTCTTGTTCTTGCATTTTCAGTTCTCTGCTTTTTCCTTTGGCATCCCTACTGCCTAAGGGTATTCATCAAATGCCTCGCTCCTGTCATTGCCTTTTGCAGGCTTCAAGGTATACATATTTTTCCCCACCTTGGTAATTGGCTTATTCAAGCTCCTTCTCTAAGCATTCGGCTACAGCATCTCCAGTTTGTCTTTTCCACAGTGTGGTGTTCAAAATAAACCTGCAGAAATAAGTTCTGACACCTTCCCAGGATCATTTTTTCTTAAGATAGTTCCATTCTAGCATCTTTCTTCCCACAAGGTTCCGTCTCTGATAGCCTTTTTCCAATCTCTTCTTCCTACATCCTCTGCCACAGCCAGGGAATTTCTCAGGGTTCTAGGATTTATGTTTTCCACTGTTGCTGTGTTCCCCCCTTGCCAAGCTCCATATGAGAAATCTTGAGTGGTACCATAAATCAGAGGGGCTTCAACATTGCCACCCCTCTCTGTTCCTTTATTTCCATGTCATGGGCTTGAGCTTCAGTGGTGGATTCATCAACTTTATCTCAATCCTGGACTTCGTAGTCAAACTACTTCCCACTCAGGAGCTTTTCACAGATGCATCAGATAAAGGGGTCGGCTATCTCTTGTGGCAGGCTAAAAGTCCAGGGTCTCCAGCCTCCTTATCAGAGGATAGATCATATCAACAGAAAGCAGATGAGGGATCTTTTCCTGGCTCTACAAGCTTTTCATTCTCTCTTTCATCCTGAAGCCCTAAAGATTTTCACAGATAATACCACAGTGATGTAGTATGGCAACAAACAAGGGTGCAAAAAGTGCCATCTTGTATTCAGACTACCTGTTCAGGTCTAGGATCTAACCATCCAATATCAAGTGACTCTTAAGGTGGGTTACATTCCCTCAGAGTACAATCTTGTGACAGGCTGTTGGAGCAGGTCCAGGACACAAGCTCACAAATAGATGCTTCACAGTGATGTGTTCTTGGGCCTTATGGATTGATAGGTTTTTCCTCAAGTAGATTAATTTGCCTCCCTTCTGAGCAGACCACTTCCTCTATTCAGTACAAGAGTCCTCTTATTTTGAAAGTGGATTCCTTGTCTGTTCCTTGTAAGAGGATGTTTTTTACAACCCCCACCCTCCCATTGCCAAAAGTTCTGCACAAGATCAGTCTGTCAAAGTCTTGCTGTTTCATTTGGGGGGGGGGGGCAGATAGCATTAGTTTCCCCTTCCTTCCCACTTAGCCAGGGGAAATCACCACAAGTAACTTCACTGGGGGGATTTTATCACAACAAGACAAGGGGTCTCACTTATCCACTCTTCAGATGATGCTCTGGTTGATAGGGTTTGGATTCCTTTTAGACACCTCTTTTCTAAGGAAATACTTCAATTTCTGTTGGAGGCTAGGAAACCCCCTACCAGGAAATCATACATGACCAGTTGGAATAGATTTTCTGTTTGGTGCTTGTCTCACCATCAGAAAAGTCTATCAGTTTCTTATTTGTGTGATCTGCTCCATGCTGGGTTGGCATATTTTTCAGTGAAAGCTCATTTGTCATCAGTTTCTCCTCGCCTTCCATTGACGTCTTCTCTGGCCTCACTGTTTGAGGTCAAAGAATTCTTTAAAGATATCCTCCATATCAGGCCTCCTAAAAGCCTATTCTACTTCCTGGGCCCTCAGTTTTGTACTTGAGAACTTGACCCAGGCTGTTTTTGAGCCTGCTTCCTTGCAACATTGTACTTGAAAGACTGTTCTGCTTTTGGCTCTTAATTCAGTCTCATGACCATTCCTTCATTTTTATTTTTAATACAGGCAGGGTATCTCTTTATACAAATCCTTCTCTTATGCCCAAGGTGGTCAATGAATTGTCCTTCAGTTAGTCTGTTCATCTTCCTTTTGTCCTTCTCTGCAGTCTGCCAAATGAGAAGGTTGATCACACCCTGGATTTGCTTAGACGCTCAGATTTTATATAGATAAAACTAAAGTTAGTCACAAATCTAAGCAACTTTTTGTTTCTTTTCATCCCAGGACTTTGGGTTTTGTTGTTACAGACCATTTCTTCCTGGATTTCTAAACCATTTCTTTCTGTTATTCATTTCATGGCAAATGCACTCCTGGTCTGTAAAGGCATATTCTACTAGGACAGTTGCCTCCTCTGGTGCTTTTTTCAAGGGTTTAGATAAGCTTCTATTCTTGAGGCTGCTACTTGGTCCTTTGTTCATGCTTTCAAGAAACATTACAAGTTGGATGTTATTTACAGGACCAGAGCAGGCTTTACCAGGGCTATTTTGCATGGGTTTGTGGAGGGATCCTCTGTGCCTTCCTCTTCCCAGGCTTCCTGTTGAGCTCTTGTAACTTCCCTTAGATGAAGAATACTGCAACAGTGATGTGTTAGGATATAGTACAGTTCTGTAAAATATTACCATAACAATATATCTTTCTCTTCACTGCTGCTGTATTTCCTCCCTCCCTCCTACCCCTAAGTCATGCCTCTTGCCCTGTTTTTTATTTCCCTCCTGGCCGAAGCAGCCCTTCTCCCATCTTAATTTTTCTTTCTGGATGCACATGTTCCACCTTGTAACTGAGGGTATTATGCTCCTCCTGGAGCTTTATCATGTCTGAGTGTTTGCATAGGGAGCATACATATTGATGCAGAGCACCTATAAGAGCTGAAACCTTTGGTATACTGGCCACATGTTGGGCTATCCTTGGCAGGCAATCCCTTAGGTTAACAATACTGCATCACTGAAGAGGAGGACATCCGTTGTCATGTAAAACTTTTACGTAACTGTACTTGTTAGTTGAAATCTATAGTAAATAGTAATGAATCATATTAATTCACGTAACTTTTTCTAAGGATAAATGAACATGTTTACTCCATCTTTTGGGCTTCCTAGTTAAACAACTTTGTAAGTATTACATGTTTTGCACATTTGTTCCCCATTGAGAGGGCAGTGTTTCATATTTTGGAGATGGAAGGTTTAAAGCTGTAGCTGTACAACTCACTGCCTACAGGGGGAGGCAGCGTGCCCAGATTGTACTATGGCATGCTACACTCTGACTCACTGCAGTATACTATGATATTATTTTTCTAAGGCATACAAAGTGCATTGTGAACATACTGCAGCACTGTTGTGTTCCATTCCCACATTATACAGCTGAATATGCATACATCTCAAGGAGGAAATAATACTTTAATGTGCTATATCACTTCATGCTGGGACACAGTGCCCCTCTGTACATTCTGTTTCTGTGAAATAGTTGTCCATCTGTTGCCTGCCTTGAATACCACTTGCAGTTGATTTATTAAGGATTTATATGATGCCTTATTTCTATTACCACAACAATGACACTGCAATGCATCCTCATTAGATCTGTCATTAGTTGCAAAATACTCAAACACTTTTACTGAAAATACCCTATACATCTTGGCAACATTTGAATTCTGCAAATAAACTGAGAGTCTGCAACCAAAACA
>NC_056750.1:736864364-736876864 GCF_019279795.1 Protopterus annectens | reverse complement strand
TTTTTTTTTTGTAAGCATAAAATGGCAACCAAACTTTGAGAAACCTGTCAAATGCAGAAAGACTATATCCGCACATCAATAGCCAGTATTTGAATAGTAGAAATGAACAGAGTTTAGCTTCATGCAACACAAAAGATATGCTTAAGCTTTATAGCTGAAGTTGCTGCTATGCAAGTGTTAGATTTCCCTGAAGGGAATAGAGCTTCCTGGTTCACATCTCACTTAGAGATCTTTTTTTCTTATCTGCAACTGAAGCCAGACACCATTAACACATTCTAATATATATTTTTTTTCTGAAATATAAGAGATACAAGGTAGAAGAAATACTGTTGACCACTTTCATTGTGGCAAAAACATATTGACAATGACACCTTAATGTATTTTATCTGTTTAAACCACAGTACTGACAGAATGTCTTGTTTGAACATTGGAAGGTAGCAGATGTGTATAAACAAATCTCTCTCTCTCTCTCTCTATATATATATATATATATATATATATATATATATATATCTTTATATTTATATATCTCTATATTTATATATATTATGGGTCCTATTTCAGTCATCAAATTTTCGTTTTGCCGAATCTGAAATAAGACTCCACTTTCACAAAACTACCTATTCTGAAAGCTTACAATGTCGAGTTTTGTTTTATTGAAACTGTTTACATGATACTGGTAGTGTGAGAGGTTCAGGTAAAAGTGCACCGTGTTTTAATGTAAATTGTATTCCGTGGTATTTGTGTGGGATGGTAGATTTAAGGAAATGTTTAGAAACAGGATGTGGACAATTACTTATGCAGTGCACTAGCAATAACTGGAGATCACACTACTGTAAGGGGTCAGAAATTTACCCTTGTTTTCACTGCAGTCCGGTCTCAGCGATGTTATATATAATATGCAGCAGGTGTTGGGGGGTGCAGGGGGGGCTTGCCCCTTGTAAACATATGATAATGTTTCTTATGATTATATTTAGTATATTGTAAGTGTTTTGGTGGTTTGATTTTTGTTACAGTGAGCTTTTGGAATAGTGTAGTTTCATGAGTGGAGTCGGTCATTTCAGATTTGGCAAAACATGGTTTACTGTCACATTTCTGAACATCATTTGGTCAAAATAAATACTGAAAATAAAAACATTGTCTAGGTACAATGATGACAATGGTTATGTCGACACATCCGTATTCACCATTGTTGACATTACCCAATGTACCGTGTAGTCCAGTCATTTCCAACTCTGAGATCGCATTACAGTCAGGAAAAGGGTACATTTCCAAGCACAACGTCTACTTTACAACAGCGAATGCACACTAGCATTCACTGTTACGGACTTTGCCATTTTTCGGTTCGGTGTTCTGAGAACCGGAAAACTGTCTTTCAACCATCCCTGTTCGAGTGACTGCCAGTCGAAAATGTGATTGTAAACCTATGTGTATGTACATGTATGTATGTGTGTGTGAGATATATATATATATATATATATATATATATATATGGGTCTACTTTGTCTCGTTGAATTTCATTTTACCCTGACCACTTCGCTGAAAACTTAAATTACTGAAAACTCATTTCACTGAACTGCACTTAGTATATATGGCACTGTGTAGAGTATTGTAAGGCAGGTAAAAGGTATATGCCCTTTTCCCCACTGTAGTGCAGTCCTGGACTTAGGTTATATAATTCAGGGCTGTGTGTTGGAGTAAATATTGTCTTCTGGAGAGAGAGATAGTCATTGGTGTTGCAAGCATGCATGTCAATTGTTTAAAATGTATTGTTTTGAAGTTTATGGTAAAATTTAATATAAAACAAGTGTTTGTGTGCCCCCAAGTATATATACCTTTTACTTGCCTTACAGTGCTCTACAGAGTGTCATATGTACTAAGTTCAGTTCAGTGAAATGAGTTTTCAGTAATTTGTGTTTTCAGCGATGTGGTCGTGGTGGAATGAAATTCAGTGAAATGAGATTCAATGAAACAAAGTCGACCCATATATATATATATATATATATATATATATATATATATATATATATATATTTATAATACACACACATATATATATATGTGTATGCGTGTGTTTGTATGTGTACGTATATATAGATCCCTATTACTTTACCAAAAGGGCACAAGACCAAAAATTGCCAGAACAAAATGAGGTCATATATTCAAAATAATGGACCTTGTCATTACTGAAGCTAGAAACCACAAAATTCCAACTGCACATGTCAGACACCAGTTGAAGGATCTGAATGGAGTTCACGGACAAAGCCAAAAAACAGATACTACATTTAGAAACATGCTTTTTAATAAAAATGAAACAGATACTACATTTAGAAACGTGCTTTTTAATAAAAATGAACCTTTTTCAGTTTGTTAAAGGAGATTGTGGTATAATGAAGATCAGGATATTTACCCTTTTTCCCACTTTAGTGCGATCTCTGAGTTGATATATATATATATATATATATATATATATATATATATATATATATATATATATATATATATATATATATATATATATATATAATTTGCAGGGGGTGTTGGGGGTACAGGGAGGCTTGACACCCTGCAAAAAACGTTGACAAATCTATGCTAGTATGTTAAATTAGGTATTTAAATGAAGTAGATGATTTTTTTTGTCCACAATCTCTGTTCAGAAATTTCGGCTGGTGTCTGACGTGCAGTTGCGTTTCATTGTATTTACTTTCAGCAAAGTTTCGCTGTTGTGAAATTCTGATCTTTTCATGTCAATCATTTAAATTTCATGCATCTGTTAATTCAATCTATTGAAGTAGATCCATACACATACACACATAAATCCACAAAACATGAATACTTGCCATAACACTTTCTTGAACTTAAAGTACTGTAGTGTATTTCTGATCAATTATTTATATTTATTAAAACATTTTTTTTATTTTCTTGAAACACATTTAAGCAACATTTTTCCATCAGTCTGTCTTCTCTATCATATTCTGTCAGACTGATATTTTTTAAAATAGGATTTTAGAGAAAAAAAAAGGATAATTTGTGTTTGTTCATATTTTGCATATCATCCATATTTTGTGCATTATTATAATGTTTTTTTCACTTTGAAAACAGTTTATACATTAGTTATCTCATGGATATTCTTTAAATGGTTAAAATGACCCATATTGCCGGTTACTACCTTATCCTGCATAGCCTGGTTATGATAATTGGATGACTAACCCTTCACATCCCAACTTGCACCCTCTCTGTGCATCTTCATTCAACAAATGTCCATCCAGTTTATTTTCATTAGAGCTCCTAGCCACACACACACGAACATAGCTGCTCAGAGCCTTCCATCAAGTCTTGAAAGATGTTATTGCCCCCATCTTTTTACATAAAATCATGTTTATTCTGCCAGGTTGATTTGCAACCTGCAAAAAATATTTTCAGTACAGATGGTATATTAAACTGTCACAAGGTAAGTTGCTAAAACCATCTGTACCACTGAACTTTGCAGGTAGTGCTACTGCTAAAGAAAAAGGGCATTTCATATGTTAATGCCAATTTATTTAACTAGGTATGGCTTTCTTGTTCATGGCAGCTTGTCCTGACTTTATTGTATGGTTTTCTTGCCCATGAACAATGTTTTAAATCGTTCTCTGCTCCACTGTCCTGTTGCGTTACTCACATTATTTTATCAAAACCACTCACACCGATGTTTAAACCATTTACCTCTGTCACTGATGGTGTTTCTTGGCCTAATACCCTTATCTGTGAAGGATTCTAACCTGCTCCATTCATCCTTGCTCTACTCGGGCTCCTACCCATCCCCTGTCCTATGCCCAATTCTCTCCCACATCCTCATTATTTAAATTTATACTGTACATATTCTCTCTGCTCCCTTTCCTCATTTCTGTCTCTTCCACTTCCTGCTGTGCTCACCAATCCCTGCTGCGACTTCATTATCCAATAGCATTCACAGAAACCCTTTATAATCATATTTCACCTTCCTTCCGCACATTCTTCTCTACGTTTTGACTTAGTTTACTCTTCTGTGTTGCTCTTTCTCGATTGCTCTAACTTGACCCCCTGCTTATACAATGTTTACTTCCTCCTCCTCAGCAAGTCCTTCCGTAAAACCCTTACATTCATATCAACAGAAACATTTTACTGTAAACATTTCCCACTTGATCATTCTCATAATATGTCATTTAATTCACAATTTCACCCCACCACACTGAGATATATTCTACAATTCTCTAACTGAATATGTTTTATTAAAATCTGAACCTTTTTTCATCTCCATAGTTAGCGACCACGCCAAGCAGGCCATTTCTACTCTCATTTTTCCTCTCACAGTCTCCCCTTCTCCTTTACCATCTTTTCATTCAACTATTATCTCCCCTTAATGGCTTCATAGTCTTCTCTACCATGTTACACCTGTGGATCTTCATGCCTCCACTACTCATTTTATGTCACCTTACTACCTACCATGGTACTCACTCACACTACCAGCCACCCTAATATATACTCAGGCTAAAGCCTCCTTCATATCTATTTCCTCTAATTTATTTGTTGTCCAACCTATTCACTTTCTCAAATTCAAAACATGTAACCATTCAGTTCAGTTTGACATAACCTGGAATAAATTAATATACTTAATTAAAACAAAAAATCCTAATCCTCTCTTCCCCCAAAATCACGGTTTGTGGTGACATCCATCAAACCCTGGCCCTTCAGCCTCATGCATTCTGCCATCCTCTGCCCCTAACTCTTTTATAAACCCACAAAACTTTTTCTTACTTCACTTAACACTCGTATTCTAAACAAAGTTAATGAACTACAAGCATAGTTTCTTCAGTACACACCAGATATTACTGTCATTACTAAAACATGGATTAAACCTCATATAAAATATTCTGAAATTGTCTACTGGCAGAAATAGAGTTCAGTGCGGCATACTACATAAATAAGGGGAAGGTATTGCAATTGGTTATTATAACTACGTTTCTTAACCCTCAAAACTAGCATTCCAAGTTGTCATAGTGCATAAAACATTAGAAGCTTTCTATAGTTGACTTCCATGTACCACCTGATTATAGTAATAGCTTATTAGAAGAAATTATTTGCCTGAATAACTACAAATGTTGCTGGTGAAACCATGCTTATGCAACATTAACATTGGCTGTTTATCTGAGACATCTGACATCGCTGTCTACTACTAGTCTTAACTTGTATGAGTTCAAACACCTGGTCTCATCCCCTAATAATTGATTCAACAAAGTGAATCATAAAAATTCAGCCCTTGCCAGGATGCTTGTCTCTGACTTTAGAAAGAATGCCATCTTTGAGGTTTTACCTGATTCCCTTGGTAACAATCATTGTGTATTCACTAACAGAGAAATCACCCACCAGCTAAAGAAAACCAGTATAGAACTTCCCATAATCTTTCTAACTTTCATCCTGATGCACTCAATCTACTAAAATCCGTAAGCTGGTCTCCACTTAAAATGCTACCCATAGACGAAGCTGTCAACAGATTAAAAAGTATATGCCTGAAATCGTTAAATATCTTTGACAGTACTAGAAATAAGAGAGTAAAATATACTCATCTCCCCCCTGGCTGTCTCATTCTACGAGGATTATCATGGAAAACATGACAAAGCATGGTAACTGTGGCACAAAGATTAAACACCTCTATACAAGGGGATGCACAACCTCACCAAGAAGCAAATTCATCTAAGCAAAAAATATTATTCCATCCCACAAGATGACCATGAAATCCATACAAATTATATGCCTCAATTAAGAATAAATTTAAACCTGGTTTTCCTTCCTGGCCAAACCCCTATCTGAACGTATCCTCCTCAGAAACCTTTACCAAATGTAACACTTTCTTCATCAACATCATAGCCTCTCTTAACTCCAGCTGTATGCAACCATTTAATCTACCTCAAAACTGTACTAGTTCTGACATTCATGCCTTTAGTCTCCAACCTGTCTGCACATCATATGTTGAACATTTGCTAAAGAAGTGTGAACATAAATGTCTGAAGAAGCGATTTGATCAAGAAAGCACTCACCTGTGTCCGAATAAACGTCTACTTGGATTTGACACTGCTCTTTGCCATCTGCTTTTTATTGTTTGCTGTGGTGCTGTGTTCTACATTTGTGTTTATACTACTTGGTTTGTGGTGGAGCACAGCTTTACAGTCAGCAGGACTTGTTTTAACATATTTACTAAAGAAATTAAGTCCTGTTCTCCTAATGCTTTGTTTCTCAGCTGAGTGCCTTAAGCACACTGCAGAGTCTGTGGCATATTTCGTCTCGATTCTCATTAACAGATCTATTTAAGACATACATGTCCCTCCCTGTGGAAAAAATTAATTACCGCCCTGCATCAAGGAGGTAACTTATTTGAAATATCCAACTTCAGGCCAGTTATCTTGCCCTCAGTTTCGAAGGTCCTGGAAAAGTGCAACTCCTTAAGTACCTCTTGCAAAATGATCTAATCCCAACACAACATGGTTACTCACCAGGCAGTAGCACAGCTCTCAACATTTCTGACATCATTAATATGGCTGGAGACCAAGTAAAGTTCATCTCTCCTGATTTTCTAGATCTCTCTCAGACGTATTTGACAGACTGTCTTATGAGAAACCTTTGCCCTATTTGGGCCTTTCCAAACAAACTCTTCTATGGTTTTTTAACTTCCTATCAGAAATATATCAGTCAAATGGCTACCTTATGTCTTTCCTTTTCTCCTAGTTAAACTGGTGTTCCTCAAGGCTCTGTTCTTGGTCTGCTGCTCTTTAACATTTTAATCAGTAGTCTGTATATGTCCTCTCAGCAAGCTTGTCTTATTCAATAAGCAGATAACTCATCTGTCATCTGCTGACATGATGGTCCACTACAGCTATAATCCATGACGCAAAATGTATTCAACTCAGTCGAACTGTGGCAACATCAAAACCAACTTTTACTTAATCCCCAAAAGACTAAACTACTATACAAAGTCCCAGGCCAATGACAAAAGTAACTTTCATATCACCATTTAAACATTGCAGCTAAGTAGTTACTGACACAAAATTGAGTCACCATAGCTGACAACTTGAAGTCTGATCTTCACATACAGAACTGAGAACTGTATAAAAAGTTCTCATCAAAAGCTAGTTCTACTATAAACAAAAAAAAAAAAAAAGCTTACTCCTGTTAGTAGAATTACCCTAGCAAATGCTTCTTTTATCCTGTTTTATATGTGGCTTACCTATTTTGACTAACATGCAGATGTCTTTTAAATCGCAGCTGGACCATTGCTATAACAAGACAACTAAATTTGCAGCAAACCTGCCACATAAGGCTCATTTCTCTGCACTACTTGGTCTTAACTGGTTAGAGCTCCCACATCAAGTAGCCCATAAACAACATCTAACCCGTAATGTTCTATGTAACACCCTCTATCTGCCTTCTGTCTCTTCAGTACTTCACTTTCTTGCTCTCTAAACTTTCAAGACAAACCAGCTTGAAATGTATAAACCAAAAAAGTACGGGGCAAAATTTCTACTCACATTGCATATCCAAATTGTGGAACTCTTTCACAAATACATTCAGAACTATGTTTAGCTTCCATGCATTAAAGTCCTTAGAGAATTTTGGAGGAGTTGTATCTTTTTATTTTTATTTCAAAGCATAGTAGACTATACTTGTAATACTTTATACATGCTCGTTATCATATTTAGTGGTAATTTTTTTATTTATTTTTGATTAACTGGTATCTCCTCATCCTTTATTGTATCTTGTGTATTTCACTATCAATGTATGACTGTATATATGTATGTGTGTGTGTGTGTGTGTATGTATATGTATGTATTTAATGACATTTGTGTTAAGTGTTTTATTTGATGATCTTTAACCCTCTGGAGGTTTTCTCTCTGGGCCTCCGTTGACCCAGTCGGACTATCCTGGTAAACAATTGTCAATCACTAAAATAAATACCTAGAACATTTTATTCTATGTTGTATATGTCATGGCTTGTAGTGGTGGACTAGATGCCTATCTTTTGCCAGTGCTGTATTATGTTGTACCTCTGTCTGTCTTGGCAGTACTCCTGTTCCTGAATGTTTCTTCTTTGACTCTGCACCCCACCCTTGTGCTGGTACAGCTCATATGGAATGCCCTGGCAAGCTGTCCAGCTGCTTTTTCAGATGTATGGGCACCAGACTCGTTTCCTTCCCTGCTATCGCATCATCATATGTGGAGGCTAGTGGTCACTGAGGTGTAGCATCAACTGGCTTCACAACACTTCAAGATAAGGCTCATCTTCTAGATGGCTTGTGGAGTTAAACAACTTGGGAGGTCATGGCCATCCAGACAGCTATTGCAACAGTCTCCTATTTAAGTGATTTATATGTTTGTAGTCTTCTGGGGTGATCTGACATTCAAACATGCTAGAAACCTATCGTATCTCTGTTTTGGTGTTTTTTTATCCATTCCATGCCTTCCTCTTTCCTTATTCCTTGCTCGACAATTCACATACCATGTTTATACCCTCTCTGTATATCTTTTCCCATACAATATTCTACCCCCTCTTTTTATGCCTGCCATCTTTTTCTGCCCACGTCTGTATTATGTTTGTTTATATGCCCCTACAAAATCTGTAGCTGTTCCACTGTCCTATTCAAGGATATCCAGCAGCATCTTCCCCAGCTATCCTTTAGTCATATACATTACAAAATAGACTCTCTCCCCAGAGGCAGACAAATGCGCACACACCCCTTCCTCCTACTTATCAATACATTTTGGCTACATTCGTGCACTTCTGTGCTCATTGCTCTCCCCTTTTCTACTTTTCTCATTTCTTGCCTATTTGTTTAGTGAATTAGGTTGGCATTTTGTTGGACAGACCCACAGTGTTATATCTAGAGGCTGGTATGTTGCTTTGCTATTACTGGTTTTGTGCTATGTTTGACTGTGCAGCACTGTATTGCAGTGTGAATGTTCACCGAGTTGGTTGTGCAAGCCTTACTTCATTGTGATGTGCACCACACAGTTCACACTAGAACCAGGCTTGCATTGTTTTAGAGTTCGGTTTAATAATGCAAATGTTTGCTTGCACAACCACTGCTATTTATTGCTTAATACAAGTCTCGTTAGCTGTGCAGCTCACTACGCAGCAGTATGCAAAAATGTTAGATGTCCTGGCATGCTGCATTTGTCTTTGTATCCCAGGGTGAAGTGTATAATGGCATTAAAATGAAGGCATCAGTCATATTTCAATATATATTATAATGGTGTAGTGTTATGTGTAGTAAGGGTATCAAAGTATTAATTACTCTTGTTACTTTACTTAGGATTTATTTTAAAAACGTTATATGCCTAAGGGGTGTGGGTGACTTCAGTATTAAAAGGTTAGGAAAAGTGCAAATACTTAAGGTGTAATTATTTTCAATTCACATATATGAATCAGATGTCAGGATCAATGATTTATTAATGGATTGCTTACTGTCAGTTGGTAGTACTGGTTCATAGGTTCATACTAGGCTATCTGCCCTAGGGCATTTATAAGCCTAGCCAGAGTGTGTGTGGCTTTCACCACCCCTTAGGATGAGAATACTATACCCATTAGTTTGCTGTGCCTCTGTCCAGCAGTGACACAGAGATGATTCCCAGGGTAAAACTACGATCTCCCATCCACTCATCAAGATTTCTCTTGAACAGAGTCAGAGAGGGGATCTGCCTCACATGGACTGGGATTCTGTTCCATAGTGTAGGGAGTCTCTGGGTGATGAATCTGTCCCTCCAGCACATCCTATTTATATCCGTGTTGAGGTTTAAGTCTCTGGCTCTCGTGGATCTGGTGGATTTGGATTTTTTGAGGTGGAGCATGTCCATTAATTCCGGGTTGGACATGGCCTTGTATGTCAGGCACAGATCACCTCTGAGCAGATGGTATGCGACTGAATAGAGCTGGAGTTTCTTCAGTCGGGCAGCGTAAGACATATGTTTGAGCCCCTTTATCCTTTTGGTGAGGAACTTTTGGGGTCTTTCCAACTGCTGCAGGTGTCGGGTAAGGTACATTCTGAATGGGGCGTTGTACTCAATCATTGGTCTGATAAGTGAAGAGTACAGGGGTACAATGACCTCTCCTGATCTGGATGTGAATCCCTTCATGATCAGTTGGGCTATGTAGAAGGTCTTCCTAACCACTTTGGCAATGTGAGTGTCAAAAGAGAGGTTACTGTCAACTTGAGTCCCCAGGTCCCTGATAACTTCTTCCGTGTTTAATGGATTACCACCTATGTGGTAATTAGGGGTTACCTTGTTTTTCCCAAAGGGTATGACTATACATTTTTTGGCATTTAGCTTAAGGCCATGGCTCTGGCACCAGTTATCCATTTCTATGAGACCTCTTTGGAGGATGTCTGTGTCTGATGGAGTGTCAATTATGGTGCCCAGTTTGCAGTCATCTGCAAATTTTGTCAGCCACAATCCCCCTATGTTTGCCTGCACTTCAGAAAAATAAATGTCGAACAAGAGGGGGCCCAGGACTGAGCCCTGTGGGACACCGCTCGTGACCGGCTTAGAGTATGACATGGCACCAGCAACTCTAACCCTGTGGGTTCTGTCCTTGAGCCAGTTTGCAACCCATCTTGTGACATATGGGTTTACATCTAAGCTGGTGAGCTTTTCTATGATGCCCGAGTGGGGTATTGTGTCGAACGCTTTTGCTAGGTCAAGGTAGGCTGTGTGAACTACCTTACCCTCATCAATGGCCTTAGTGAATGTTTCGAAAAAGTCGACCAAGTTCAAGAGGCAGGATCTGCCCTTGACAAAGCCAAATTGGGTAGGATCCAGTGTCTGTAGGTCCCCAATGTCTTTATTTATGAGTTCCATTATGATCCTCTCCATAGCTTTGCAGACTAGGCTCGTCAAGCTTATGGGGTGGTAATTTCCAGGGTCCGTAGAAGCACCGCCTTTGTGGAGTGGGACCACAGTTGCCGTACGCTATTCTTTAGTGCGATCCTGTAGTAAGGCTAAGATTAAACAGCAGCCTTATGTGTGGGCTTAGTTCCTCATTGAGTTTGTGTAGCACACAGCTGGGGACACCGTCCGGTCCCATTGATGCTGTGTTTTTTGCTTTAGAGAGAGCAGCTCTCACCTGGGCATCTGAGATGTTTGGGAGGCTAGACTCTGGTGGGATAGATATTTCTCCTTTGGGGAGGGAGGGAGAAATTTGCACTGAACCTGTCTGCCAGTATGTTGGCAATATCTGTGGGTTCAGTGATTTTTGTATCATTTTGGACTAATTCTGAGCATATCTGGGAGTTTCCACCCAGGTTTCTAACATAGCTAAAGAAGGCCTTATGATTGTCTTTTGTGTCTTTAGCGATTTTTCTCTCAAAGTTGGCCTTGGATGATTTTATGAGTGATCGTAGTTTTTTGCTAGTATTGATCAGAGATGCCTTCCCTTTTAGGGATTTTGCTCTGTCATGTAGTAGCTTTCTCCTCTTGTTGTAGAGTTTGTTTATGGCTGGGGTCCACCAGACTGGGCGCCTGCCTTTGGTGGAAAGGGTCTTGATTTTATTAGGGATTGCTTGATCCATACATTCCTGGAGGTGCTCGTAGAAGGCATTTGTAAGGGTTTCAGCAGCGTGGGTTGTGGTTTCCACTGGCTCGGGGGCCTTGAAGGATACCATTCCAGTCTTAAGAAGTGTGAAGTTTGCTTTTGAGAAGTTCTTCACTGTGGTTTTTGCTGGGGTTGGGGGCGGGATGTGGATCTCCAGTGAGATTAATTTATGGTCTGATCTCACCAATGAGGGATATACTTCCTGTGTGGAGCATTTTGTCCCCATGTTTGTGATGATCAGGTCTAGTATATTTTCTCCTCTTGTGGGAATGGTGACTAGTTGTTCCATAGCATTTGAGTTTATGAACTCCAGGAACCTTTGGGCTAGGGTGTTGGGGCTTGAGTAATGTTCCCAGTCTATGTTTGGGTAGTTGAAGTCACCCAATATGATGGTGTTTGGAGAGACATTCATACTCTCCAGTGTCTTCAGGAAGGCTGTGTGGTTTCATGTCCCATCGCAGTTGCCTAGATGCTTCTCCTTGCAGACTACCTAGATCACATCTGCTGACTTCTGTTAACTTTGAGGAGGCATGCCGGTACTCCTTCATTGTACTGGATTTCTAAGCCGATCACACTATTGTGGAGATTTGAACACAACTGCCATTTGAAGGAGCCTCATTTCTGTTGCTTGTAAATGTGATCTTTCCTCTTTATTTTGCCCAGAGTTCAATACTATAAATGAGAATGTACTCACAAAATGCTCATTTAAGAGGCCATCATATTAGCAAGCAGTTGCTGCATCATCATGCTGCACTACAATTTGTGCGGTGCTGCCAAAACTTGTCATACACAGTGGTCATTCTGCGGATTACCTCCACAGGTGTTTATCCCAAGATACAGTACCCCTACATTTGAGTGAGGTACTTCCATCTATTCTGAAAAATGCCATTTGCTTTTTTTT